>NC_137046.1:255000-282500 GCF_032717465.1 Coenobita brevimanus | reverse complement strand
CTCAGGCTTGGTACCCATCTTGTGGCTGCTTTTTGTACCTTCTCAATCTTCTCAACATGCTTTCCTAAGTGTGAGGTCCATACTATCTATCTATCTATTGCTAGACGCCATAATCCCGTAAGGGGTGGCCATTTGACTCGAGTTATTCATTTTACGGGGAGGGGCACTAACCCTCCACCAACCCACTTGCTGACACGTTGGGAGCACGTATGATTTGGTTATATGGTTACCACCCAGCGTTGTAAATGGTTTCTTGGCTTACAGGAAACCATTTGGCTTGTCACTCAATGTAAAGCCACCTGTAAAGGAAAGAAAAGTGACAGGAAAGATGGGAGAAATAGGAAGAGAGGAGGACAGGCACAGAAAAAGAACGATAAAGGCTAAGGAAGAAGTAGGCAGCACTACATCAAGTGAGTGGATGATGGTGGTGTATATTCAAGTGCTGGCAATATGAGTGATGTAATTATCTTCTTTACTATTTCCTCCTTGATGTAGGTAAAGGCAACTCACATATTCGCTAACAGGTTATACATGTTCCTTACTTTTTCATTTATATGGTCTTCTGGTGATAGTCTGATGGTAGGTGGGGGCACTTGCCATCCACTCACTCAGTGTAGTGCTGCTCTCAGTTGACTGACCTTACCTTTCTTTCGTCCCTTCCTTTTCTGTCTTTCTTTCAGTCTTTCCTATTCCTTCTGTCTACGGGTGACTCTATTCTGAGTGACAAGCCAAATGGTTTCCTGTACACCAGGAAACCATTTACTACGGTGGGTGGTAACCATAACACCAAATTATAGTACCTGGTGGTTTAGTGGGTAATTCAGGCACTCCAATCGGATTGAGTCAGTGAAGGTTTATATCCAAGGGGTGGTTGGGGTTTACTGCTCATGTAATGCCACTCAGGGATGAGTGAGGCTGGTCACTCTCATCTTAAATGTCAGGACCAACTTGCCTAGCCCCGGGCTTCTACGCTGTTTATGGGGAAACATTGAGTTCAGTGATGAATGAATGAATGAAAAAATCATTCTTCTTGTCAGATACTTTGTCCCTACTTTGTAGTGCCAGGCAGGCCTCCTGACACTCTTGCCAGATTTTAATACATGGCATTTTTCTGCATTGTGGGGGCACTCACCATCCACTCGATGTAGTGCTGCTCTCAATTGCCTACCCTTTCCTTTCTTCCTTCTTTCCTTCCTTCCTTCTCTGTCTTTCTTTCCCTCATTCTTTCCTCATCCTTCAGTTTACGGATGACTCTACACTGAGTGACAGGCCAGATGGAGGGAGGCAGTTGATATGAACAATTCAATAATAACAGTACACAAGACAGAGGAAGAAAATAAAGAATAAAAGAATTAGATATAACTGAAATGAACGTTATCATGAAAATTATAAAGTAATAGAAGGAGTGTATGCCAGTAAGGTGGAGGGGGAGAGGGAGGGGGAGGCCAAGGATGAGATGGAGGGGGAGAGGGAGGGGGAGGCCAAGGATGAGATGGAGGGATGGATTGGAGAGGTATATGGGAGAGGATGAGAGAGGGGGGTGTTAGCTGGGAGCAGGGCAATGAAATGGTGGGGGACAGGGTGACATGGAGGTGATTTGTTTGTGGCCACCCTTTACAGGATTAAGGCGTCTGGCAATAGATAGATAGATCGATGGATAGATAAAATACTCATTTTTCTCGTTTTGTTTTTCAGGATACTTCAGCTGACATTATTTTCAACATTGATTTTTTTACACCATTGCCACTTCATTCTTTTTTTTTTTTTTTTTTTTTTTTTTTTTTTTTTTAATCTGTGAATTTTTCCTGTAACTTCTTGCCTCTTTCTGGTATATTTCCACATCTACCAAGTCACAGTAGAAGGGATTCAAATGACATTTGCATCTCTCTTTCTTAGTTTCTCTGAGAATGCCAGCATTTCAGTCTTAGGTTCATTTTTTTTTTTATAACAACAAAGGAAGGAAAAACAAATGAATAAAACAATTAATAATAATAATAATAATAATCCATACACCAGATTACTGGTGTCCTCTGTTCATAAAATATCTAACAGTTGGACCTGAACAGTTGTGGGTTGAAGTTTGGAGGGAAACAACTCTGGGAAGCGAGTTCCAGAGAGATGCAGTTCAGGGAATGAAAGAATTCTGATAGGCAGAAGTTCTGCAATATGGTTGAGTGACATTCCAGTCCTGAGCGCTACCAGCTGCCCGTGTAGCACGAGGGAAGGCATGGAGAGGTGGCACCATGGACGTATCTGGCATCTGTCCTGTCTGACTGCTTGTGTGTATACCAATGTCTGTGTGTACCTCTGTCTGTATACATGTGTGTATATCTGTTGTACATATTATACATATTGCTGTGTATGTTACATCTCCTTGTGTGTGCATCTGTGTATGTATGTGTGTGCATATCTGTCTGTGTGTACCTCTGTCTGTGTGTATGTGTGTGCATATCTGTCTGTGTGTACCTCTGTCTGTGTGTATGTGTGTGCATATCTGTCTGTGTGTACCTCTGTCTGTGTGTATGTGTGTGTATCTTTTGTACATATACTGCATATTGCTGTGACATACGTACATCTCCATGTGTACCGGTACCCTTCCCGATGTGTATGTGTGTATGTATGTGTCTGCAGCTCTGTCTCTGTGTCTGTGTGTACCTCTGTTACCATGTACATTCTTTATGTACGTCAGTCTTCGTGTATGTTTTCTTGTTGCAGTGTGGTAATACTTCATACACAGAGAGCAAGACAGTATGTGCGTATATTTGTATCTGTGTGTACCGTACCTCTCTCTCTTGGTGTACATGTTTGTCTCCATGTGTACCCCTTTATGTACCTCTTTCTATTTATGTGCACCTCTATGTGTACATATGCCTTCATGTACGTTTTCTCATTGCAGCGTGCCAATGCAGCAACATGGACACACTTGCAACAGGGAGAGGAGGAGATTGTGTGTATATATGTATGTATGTGCTTATATGTGTCTATTCATGTGCACCTCCATGTGTACATGTGCCTTCATGTACGTTTTCTCATTGCAGCGTGCCAATGCAGCAACATGGACACACTTGCAACAGGGAGAGGAGGAGATTGTGTGTATATATGTATGTATGTGCTTATATGTGTCTTCATGTGCACCTCCATGTGTACATGTGCCTTCATGTACGTTTTCTCATTGCAGTGTGCCAATGCAGCAACATGGACACACTTGCAACAGGGAGGCAGCCCATGCAATGGCCACACCAAGGATCAGGCTGCTGTGACTATCTATCTGTTTATCTATCTATCTGGCTGGTTGTGTATCTATCTGGGTGTCTATCTATCTATCTATCTATCATTGTCTAATTATGTAGGAGAGCCATTGCAAGGATCAGGCTTCTGTCACTATATCTATCTGTTTATCTATCATGGTGGCTGTCTCTCTATCTGGCTGGCCATCCATCTATCTGTTTATCTGTCATGGTGGCTGTGTATCTATCTGTTTATCTGTCATGGTGGCTGTGTATCTATCTGGCTGGCCATCCATCTATCTGTTTATCTGTCATGGTGGCTGTGTATCTATCTGGCTGGCCATCCATCTATCTGTTTATCTATCATGGTGGCTGTGTATCTATCTGTTTATCTGTCATGGTGGCTGTGTATCTATCTGGCTGGCCATCCATCTATCTGTTTATCTGTCATGGTGGCTGTGTATCTATCTGTTTATCTATCATGGTGGCTGTGTATCTATCTGGCTGGCCATCCATCTACCTGAGTCATTATACAAAATCTGCCACAGCTATACCCACTAATGTTTAATAATATTCAGCTTTCCCCCCCCCCCCCCGACTCTGGGCATAGGCTTCACAGCCTGCTATCAAGGCCCAGTAGTCCTCCTACATACCATACACCTCTACATGTCACCACTTTGGCCCTAACACCCATCGTCCATATTGAATACATGCTAGGGCTGTCTCATACAGGACTGGTGTATTGGTATTAGGCTGCGTTCACACCAAGCGATTCGATTCGATTCAATTCATGGAGAATCATATCGATTCATGATTCGTCTTGATGCAACATGTTAATTCCTATAGGAACTGTTCACACCAAGCGAATCAATTCAATTCAAATCATGGCGATTCAAGGCGATTCAGAATCACTGATGCGCGAGGGTCCATTTTTTCATCAGTCACGGCGATTCAGTGGAGGAGTGAGCACCATGCTACCGGACGTCCTGATAAGTTTAGTGAGAGAGCGACGTGCTATTTATGATGCTAAAAAGTGGAACAATGATTTTGGCGCATTCACAACGATAAACATATTATGTCTATTTTTTTACTCTATTCAGTCATAAATGAAGGATGTCTATTTTTTTACTGTATTCACAGCCATAAATAAAGGATGTCTATTTTCTTAATATATTCACAACCAGAAACAAAGAATTTATACTTATTTTTACTCTATGCACAACCAGAAATAAAAGATATGTTTTCTTAATGTATTCTGTATTCATAACCAGAAATAAAAGATGTCTTTTATACTGCATGAAACACTACTTCTCCCAACTTTCAGACATTTTAACAGTTCACTTCTTACCTAAGGTAAATGGCAATCCTTTCTTCAACTCCAACTGCACATCGGTAATTAGTATTCTGTTTTCTTATGTTGGGTGCAGTCAACTCCACTAGCATTTTAAACTGTTCGGTGGTCATCCTAAAATAATCATAAAACTTGTCTGAATTGTTTATCAAATCTGGGAAAAAAGTGTCCGAAACTCCCAAAATCAGGTCTTCTTGCATTAATTTCATGCACCCATATTCTTCTTGGACGCCTACGCCTACGCCGCCTCAGCCACAGCAACACCTCTATTTCAGCAAGAGCGTCTACGTCCATCCTCGTTCAAGTCAGCCTTTGCACTACTCCCTGTTGATTCTGACAGTTTGATTCTGTCGGTATGAACGGCGCTGATTCAAAATGAATCGAATCAAATGATTCTCCATGAATTGAATCGAATCGAATCGCTTGGTGTGAACGCAGCCTTAGCGGGGGTATTTTTATGGCACTAACACCCACCGTCCATATTGAATACATGCTAGGGCTGTCTCATACAGGACTGGTGTATTGGTATTACTGGGGGTATTTTTATGGCACTAACACCCACCGTCCATATTGAATACATGCTAGGGCTGTCTCATACAGGACTGGTGTATTGGTATTAACAGGGGTATTTTTATGGCACTAACACCCACCGTCCATACTGAATACATGCTAGGGCTGTCTCATACAGGACTGGTGTATTGGTATTAGCGGGGGTATTTTTACGACATGTCGGCAGGTCTTCTGGTAGATCAGTAAAGTCTGATTTTATGAAACTCAAATCCTTAAACTGTTCCCTGCCCCAGCAGGGATTTGAACCTGGGTCCGGTAGGACTGCAGGCCACCTCTCTACCCACTGAGCCACCGCCTCCTTGAACATGCTTGGGGTTTCATTTACTCGGGACTTATCTTGGAAAGATCATATTACATCTCTTGTAAAATCTGCTTCCAAGAGATTGGGTGTGCTAAGCTGACTCCGCTCTTTCTTTACCCCTGCACAATTGTTGATTCTATACAGGGGTTTTATCTGCCCCTGTGTGGAGTACAACTCTCATGTGTGGGGAGGCTCCCCACATACAGCTCTTCTCAATAGGGTGGAGTCAAAGGCTTTTCGTCTCATTAACTATCCTCCTCTTACTGACTCCCTTCAACCTCTGTCTCTTCGCCGCACTGTTGCATCTTTATCTCTTTTCTATCGCTACTTTAATGGTCACTGCTCCTCTTACTGGCTCCCTTCAACCTCTGTCTCTTCGCCACACTGTTGCATCTTTATCTCTTTTCTATCGCTACTTCAATGGTCACTGCTCCTCTGAACTGTCTGCTTGCATTCCTCCACCTCTACGACGGGCGCGTAGCACCCGTCTGGCAACAAACTCTCATCCCTTTTCTGTCCAACTCTCTAATGCAAGAGTTAACTGTTACTCCCAGTCCTTCATTTATGTAACAGGTCAACTCTGGAACTGTGTTCCTCCGTCTGTATTTCCTACTGCCTATGATCTCCAGTCTTTCAAACACAGTGTGTCCAGGCATCTCGAAATGATCGGATCTTGAATTTGGCTCTCTCTTGTATTTTGTTTTTCTCTTGGAAGGAACAGTAATTGCGGGCTCATGGCCTTTGGTTCCTTCTTCCTTGCATAAAAAAAAGAAAAAATTCTAAGTAGGAGAGTCATTGCAGGGATCAGGCTACTGTGACTGTATCTATCTGTTTATCTGTCTGTCAGGGTGGTTGTGTATCTATCTGGCTGGCTGGCTATCTATCTATCTATCATTATCTATATCTATCATTTTTGTATTATGTAGGAGAGCCATTGCAAGGATCAGGCTGCTGAGTACTGTATATCTATCTGTTTATCTATCTGTCAGGGTGGTTGTGTATCTATCTGGCTATCTAGCTATCTATCATTATCTATCTGTCATTTTTTTATTATGTAGGAGAGCCGTTGCAAGGATCAGGCTGTTGAGTACTGTATATCTATCTGTTTATCTATCAGGGTGGTTGTGTATCTATCTGGGGGTCTATCAACCTATCATTCTTTAATTTGAACATTGGCGTGTCACAGCTTCATCCAGTCAGTTCTGTTCAAAATCTGGGTGTTTATTTTAATTCAAATTTAAAATACAAGGAACATATTAATCAGGTTGTCAGAGGGTGTAACTTGCATATCAGAAATCTGTACTCTGAGAAGATTCCTGAATAGACGGTGCCTCTTAACATTGGTCCATGCAGTGGTCTTGTCTCGTGTTGATTATTGTAATTCACTGTGGGTTGGTCTGCCAAATAATATACTAACAAAAGTTCAGTCTGTGTTGAACAGGGCAGCACGGCTTATCTTTGGTCTTCCCCCGAGAACCTCAACTACCCCGTTTCTGATTGAGTTGCATTGGTTACCAGTAAAGGCTGGAATTGAATTTAAACTGTGTCTTATTACATTCAAGGTTCTTAAGTTTGGTGAACCCAAGTATCTTGCTGAATTGTTAAAACTCCCATCGACACGCCCGGGTGTGATGTTACGCAGTGAAGATGATTCCTTGCGTCTTGATGAGCCAGGAGCCATTCACCAGTCATCTTTGTAGGATTGGTCTTTTGTGTATACAGCCATTCACCAGTCATCTTTGTAGGATTGGTCTTTTGTGTATACAGCCATTCACCAGTCATCTTTGTAGGATTGGTCTTTTGTGTATACAGCCATTCACCAGTCATCTTTGTAGGATTGGTCTTTTGTGTATACAGCCATTCACCAGTCATCTTTGTATAATTGGTCTTTTGTGTATACAGCCATTCACCAGTCATCTTTGTAGGATTGGTCTTTTGTGTATACAGCCATTCACCAGTCATCTTTGTATAATTGGTCTTTTGTGTATACAGCCATTCACCAGTCATCTTTGTATAATTGGTCTTTTGTGTATACAGCCATTCACCAGTCATCTTTGTAGGATTGGTCTTTTGTGTATACAGCCATTCACCAGTCATCTTTGTATAATTGGTCTTTTGTGTATACAGCCATTCACCAGTCATCTTTGTATAATTGGTCTTTTGTGTATACAGCCATTCACCAGTCATCTTTGTATAATTGGTCTTTTGTGTATACAGCCATTCACCAGTCATCTTTGTAGGATTGGTCTTTTGTGTATACAGCCATTCACCAGTCATCTTTGTATAATTGGTCTTTTGTGTATACAGCCATTCACCAGTCATCTTTGTAGGATTGGTCTTTTGTGTATACAGCCATTCACCAGTCATCTTTGTAGGATTGGTCTTTTGTGTATACAGCCATTCACCAGTCATCTTTGTAGGATTGGTCTTTTGTGTATACAGCCATTCACCAGTCATCTTTGTAGGATTGGTCTTTTGTGTATACAGCCATTCACCAGTCATCTTTGTAGGATTGGTCTTTTGCATATAGAGCCCCTAGATTATATAACAGATTGCCACTGTCCATAAGACAACTCGCTACTGTTGAATCCTTTAAGAGACAGCTGAAAGCCTTTCTTTTTTCAAAATGCTACGACCTGGAGAGAGGTACTATGACGGATGATTATAGGGTATAATTTTTGCCACTTTCATGTATATATGATGTAGCTTGTATTATATACAAGGAATGTCACAATTCTTGTAATTGTAAAAATAATGTATGTGTGTTGAGCGCTAGTGAATTCCCAAAAGGAAGAACTGGCGCTTTTGAGAAACAAAAGACTAATTATTATTATTATTATTATTTTATTATTATTATTATTATTATTATTATTATTATAATGTTTGTTTCTGTACTCTTTCATTATCTCATTTTTTTTTATTAATATACAAATACGTCATTGTGTTTGTATAGAGTGATGTTTGTTTGTGTGGTGCTTCATTAGCTGCTGAGGTTTGTTGTATAGTATTGGTGGAGCAGAGGGAGTGTATGCTGGCCAGGTCTGGGTGTACCAGCATATATTTGTATGGTGTATACTGAGTTCTGTATTACATAGCAATCCATTTTATTTGTTGCCTTGACACACCAAAGCCTTAATTAAGTAGAATATTACTTGTCTATCTATCTATCTACCTATTGCCAGACGCCTCAATCCCGTATGGGGTGGCCACAAACAAATCGCCTCCACGTCACCCCCGCCATTTCACTGCCCTGCTCCCAACTCACACACCCCTCTCTCATATACCTCTCCACTCCATCTCATCCTCAGCCTCCCCCTCCCCCCCTCCACCTCACTCACATACACTCTCCCCGTCAGTCTCTCACGCTGCATATTACTTGTAGAGGGTGTTATTGTCAGAGGCACTAACGTATCACTTCATCAGGTGGTGGGTGGGAGTGGACAGAGGCGCCTGGCGTGTGTGAAGGGTGAAGGAAGTGCGTTGCCAGCTGCTGTGTCCAGCCCAGGCAGACCCGCTGATGCAACTGCCACACCAAGGGCAGCACTGCAGCTGCTGTGCAGGGATCAGGCTGCGGTGACTATATCTATCTGTTTATCTGTCTGTCAGGCTGGTTGTGTATCTATCCAGGTGTCTATCTATCATTCTCATTATGTAGGAGAGCCATTGCAGGGATCAGGCTGCTGTGACTATATCTATCTGTTTATCTATCTATCTGGCTGGTTGTATATCTATCCAGGTGTCTATCTATCATTGTCTAATTATGTAGGAAAGCCATTGCAAGGATCAGGCTACTGTGACTCTATCTATCTGTTTATCTATCTATCAGGGTGGTTGTGTATTTATCTGGCTGGCTGTCTATCTATCTATCCATCTATCTTTCTAATTATGTAGGAGGGTCATTGCAGGGATCAGGCTGCTGTGACTCTATCTATCTGTTTATCTATCTATCAGGCTGGTTGTATATCTATCCAGGTGTCTATCTATCATTCTCATTATGTAGGAGAGCCATTGCAGGGATCAGGCTGCTGTGACTCTATCTATCTGTTTATCTATCAGTCAGGGTGGGTGTGTATTTATCTGGGTGTCTATCTATCTATCTATCTATCATTCTCATTATGTAGGAGGGTCATTGCAGGGATCAGGCTGCTGTGACTATCTATCTGTTTATCTATCTATCAGGCTGGTTGTGTATCTATCCGGGTGTCTATCTATCTATCTATTTGTCTATCATTCTCATTATGTAGGAGGTCATTGCAAGGATCAGGCTGCTGTGACTATATCTATCTGTTTATCTATCTATCTGGCTGGTTGTGTATCTATCCGGGTGTCTATCTATCATTCTCTAATTATGTAGGAGGGTCATTGCAAGAATCAGGCTGCTGTGACTCTATCTATCTGTTTATCTATCAGTCAGGGTGGGTGTGTATCTATCCGGGTGTCTATCTATCATTCTCATTATGTAGGAGAGCCATTGCAAGGATCAGGCTGCTGTGACTATCTATCTGTTTATCTATCTATCAGGGTGGTTGTGTATCTATCCGGGTGTCTATCTATCTATTTGTCTATCATTCTCATTATGTAGGAGGTCATTGCAAGGATCAGGCTGCTGTGACTATCTATCTGTTTATCTATCTATCTGGCTGGTTGTGTATCTATCTCGGTGTCTATCTATCTATCTATCTATCTATCTATCATTCTCATTATGTAGGAGGGTCATTGCAAGGATCAGGCTGCTGTGACTCTATCTGTCTGTTTATCTATCAGTCAGGGTGTCTGGTTATGTATATATCAGCCTATCTTGGTCTGTTTATCTATCTGGCTCAATCTATTGCAAGGGCCATGTTTTGGCATGTCTATCTATCTGGCAGGTCATCTATCTATCTTGCTCTGTCTATCATTCTTATGTGGGAGAGGCATTGCAAGGGCCAGGCTTCTGTGAGTATATCTATCAGTTTATCTATCAGGCTGTCTATCTTTTTATCTATCAGGGTGGCTATCTATCTATCCGGGTCTCTGTCAGGCTGTCTATCTCTGGCTGTCAGCTTATGTATCTATCTTGCTATCCATCTATCTATTGCAAGAGTCATGCTTTGGAAAATATCTATCAGTTCATCTATCTATCTGGCTACTTGTATAGCCATTTGGATGTCTATCTGTCTGTCTGTCTGTCTGGTAATGTATCTATCATTGGGTCTACTTGTCTATCTGTCTATATCTATCTATCTGGCTGCTTGTATAGCCATTTGGGTGTCTGTGTATCTGTCTGTCTGTCTGGTAATGTATTTATCATTGGGTCTGCTTGTCTATCTGTCTGTATCTTTCTATCTGGCTGGTGGTGTATCTATCTATCTATCTGTCTGTCGGGTACGTATGTCTATCAGTCTACTTGTTTATCTATCTGTATCTATCTGTCTGGCTGCTTGTGTATCTATCTGGCTATCTATCATTGTTTTTCTCTGTGTACTCATGATGAAGGATTGTTTTCGTCTGTCTGACTGCCTATCTATCTCACCCTCTGTCTGTCTATCTGTCAGTATAACTTGTGTTACTCTCTCTCTCTCTCTCTCTCTGGCCAATGAGTTGTTTGCCAGGGTGCTGTGGAGTTAGGTGGAGGGACAGCCTGCCATGAGGGAATGAAGGAGTGTTGTGTTTGGATGTGGATGTGATAGAAAGTGTTTGCAGAAATACACTGAGATGGTTTGGCCATGTGGAGAAGACTGGCAGCAAAAGACTGATGAGGAGAGTGTATGTAAGGTGGAGGGAGGGGGAGGCCAAGGATGAGATGGTGGGATGGAGGAGAGGTATATGAGAGAGGGAGTTGTATGAGTTGGAGGGAAGGCAGTGAAATGGTGGGGGACAGGGTGGCATGGAGGTGATTTGTTTGTGGCTGCCCATTATGGGATTAAGGCATCTGGTAATATATATATATATTTTTTTTTACTACTACTACTACCACTACAACAACTACTACTGCTATTACTACTACTACTACTACTATTATTATTATTATTATTATTATTATTATCATCATCATTGACTCTATCGGATACATTTATGTGAAGCTACAGAATGTGGTGAAAGTTTTAGGCATATCAGATAGAGCCAGGATTCCGGGGGCTTGAGTGATGAGTGAATGGAAGTGTGGCCCATTGGATTCGGCAAACTTGGGCTGTCTGGACATTGCTACTCCTCACCCTGCCCTAGGGTGGGAAAGGAGGTCCCGATGATGATGATGATGATGGTGATGATGATGATGATGATGATGATTATTACTATATTACCATTGCTATAACTATTATGAATAATATACATAATGACTACCGGTATGTGTTATAATTACACCCATCATTATTATTATTATTATTATTATTATTATTATATTACCATTGCTATAACTGTTATGAGTAATATATATATAGTAATGACTACCGGTATGTTATAATTACACCCATCATCATCATTATTATTATTATTATTATTATTATGTATTGTTTTCCTTACAGACAGCCTCCCGCCAGGCCACACCTTTAATTTATCACGGATCAGAAATAGACACATCTGACCAGTCACTCCCCCCCTCCCCCCCAGCCAATGAAGACCGTTGTTGATGGGGATTCTGACTGCAAAGGACACTGCCAGGACAAGTAGGCACCATCCACTCACCTGATGTAACAGTAGATTCATTGGATTGATATCGAAGCAGAAATTGATCAAAACATGATTCATATTGATTCTCTCTTTATCTGTCTGTCTAGCTCTGTTTATCTATCTTATAGGTACCATCCACTCACCTGATGTAGTGACTGACTTACTGGATTGATAGATAGTTATGTTAGATAGATAAATAAATAAACTTTTGCTATTAATTCTTGATAAGATTTGATCTCTATCTATCTGTCTGTCTATCTATCTCAAGTAGATGCCATCCACTCTCTTGATGTAGTGATAGATTTGTTGGATAGATAGGTAGATGTATGTATGTATGTGTAGCTTGACAGGTAGATAGATAAATAGATAGATGGATAATTAGATAGATAGACATGCACTTCATAGGTAAATAGATATCCTCTAGGACAAGTAGGTACCATCCACTCACATGATGTAGTGATAAATGTAGGGGATAGATAGATAGATGCAAAAATAAATAGATTAACTTTTCAACTGTCAAATAAAAATGATGTTGATTCTCTCTCTCTCCATCTAGCTTTGTATCTGTGTATCTGTTCAGTACTTACCATCCACTCACCTGATGTAGTCATGCATATATAGGTGGATAGGGATAATAATGATGACAGTGACTATTATTACTATTACTTTGTACATATATATAGATAGATAGATTGATAGATAGATGGGTAGCCTATTTATCTATCTATATCAGTCTAGCCACCAGTCTAGGCATCTAACTTACCTCTAGAGAAATTCCTTCCCATTTTCTGTCATTTTTATTTTGTGTATATCTATCAATCTATCAGTCTTTCTATCTATCTATCTATCTCACAAGGCCTGTTAGTCATCATGCCAGCCATATACCTAACTACTGTATATCTATCTTTCTATCTATCTATAGCCATTTATCCATCAGCCTACCCAGTAATGTGTATCTGTCTGTCTGTCAGTCTATCTATCTGTCTGTCTCACTGTTAATCCATCTGTCTGTCTGGCAGGTGTATTATATCTATCTTTGTATCTATCTATATCCATTCATCAGCCTACCCAGTTCTCTCTCTCTCTCTCTCTCTCTTAATCCATCCATCTGTCTATCCATCCACTCTTGCATCTATCTCTGTTCATCATCATCATCATCATCATGGTATTGAGAAGCAGTACACACAGTAAAACTATTTATCTATCATTTTATGCCAGCCATTATCTATCAGGTCACTATCTATCTATCTGTCTATCTATCTATCCAGCTAGCTATGTCTATCTATCTACCCATCCATCCATCTAGGTATTTATCTGTCTATCCATCCATCTATCTGTCTGTCTGTCTATCTATCAGTCTATCTATCTATCCATCTATCTAGTGTATTTATCTATCTAGTGTATCTATCTATCTTTGGAGCCAACACACCAGCCACACATTTATCTATCTATCCATCTATTTAGTCTATCTATATCTATCTGTCTATCTGTTTATCCGTCTGTCTGTCTCACCAGCAGCAGTACAACTATTCTTTCTCTTAATTTATCTTTTTCTCTCACCATCAGTCTGCCTTCCCTCCAACTCACCATTTTCCCTCCCTCCAGGCGTGTACTGTCTCCAACGTCCCTCCAAGGTTTCCTCCGTCCCTCCAAGGTTTCCTCCATCCCTCCAAGGTTTCCTCCATCCCTCCAAGGTTTCCTCCATCCCTCCAAGGATTCCTCCATCCCTCCAAGGATTCCTCCATCCCTCCAAGGTTTCCTCCGACCCTCCAAGGATTCCTCCAAGGTTTCCTCCATCCCTCCAAGGTTTCCTCCATCCCTCCAAGGCTTCCTCCATCCTTCTAAGGTTTCCTCCATCCCTCCAAGGTTTCCTCCGACCCTCCAAGGTTTCCTCCATCCCTCCAAGGTTGATTTTATGGCCTGTGACCTGACCTGTGACCCCTGCAGTGCTCTCCCCCCCCCCCACCACACCTGAAGGTATGCCCTCTCTGAAGCTGACTTCCTTGATCCCCCCCCACCACACCTGAAGGTATGCCCTCTCTGAAGCTGACTTCCTTGATCCCCCCCCACCACACCTGAAGGTATGCCCTCTCTGAAGCTGACTTCCTTGATCCCCCCCCACCACACCTGAAGGTATGCCCTCTCTGAAGCTGACTTCCTTGAGTATAATGCTAGTCACAAAGAAGTGCTGGTTAAGGGTTATAGTGTTGATTTTATGGCCTGTGACCTGACCTGTGACCCCTACATTGCCTCTCTCTCTCTCTCTCTCTCTCTCTCTCTCACCTTGCTTAGTAAACTCCATTATAATCCTAGTCACAAAGAAGTGCTCTCCTAGTCAGTCTCTTGATGTGGCGTGGTGCTGGCTTGCATCAGACAGTACTAGAAACCAAGGAGATTCTGAGTTACACTATCTATTAGGGTGGTTCCATGTATCTATCTGTGTATCTATCCATTTGGAGGTATTTATCTATCTATTTATCCATTATGGAGGTATCTATCTATCTATTTATTTATCTATCTATCTATATCTTAACAATGACACACCTTTCTATCTGTCTATCTATCTATTTATCTATCTATCTATCTATATCTTAACAATGACACACCTTTCTATCTATCTATCTATCTTTGGACAGTCACACCATTCTGTCTATGCCTGTCTGTCTATCCATCTATGTATGTATGTATCTATCTATCTGTGGACAACAACACCATCCTGTTTATCTATCTATCTATCTATCTTTGGACAGTCACACCATTCTGTCTATGCCTGTCTGTCTATCCATCTATGTAGGTATCTATCTATCTATCTGTGGACAATAACACCATCCTGTTTATCTATCTATCTGTCTATCTTTGGACAGTCACACCATTCTGTCTATGCCTGTCTGTCTATCCATCTATGTATCTATCTATCTGTGGACAATAACACCATCCTGTCTATCTATCTATCTTCAAGCCATCTTTGAACAGTAACACCATCCTGTCTATCTACCTATATGGAGGTGTCTATCAATTTATCTATCTGTTTCAGCTGAATGTGGCACGGTATGGCCATTGCATCTATCAGCACTAGTAACCAAGGAGATTCTGGTGACAGGATGTAAGTCTGTCTATCTATCTGTCTGTGTATATCTATTTATCTGTCTGCCTACCCACCCCTCTCTCTCTCTCTCTCTCTCTCTCTCTCTCTCTCTCTCTCTCTCTCTCCATTAATTATATCTATCTATCCATAACTACCTACCTACCCACCTGTGTCTGTCAATCTACATCTATCTATCTATGTACTTTGTCTATTGAGGCTAGTAACCAAGGAGATTCTAGTGTAAAAATAAATTCAACTAAATCATTTTTAAGTTTTGTGTTTTACATATAACTCATCTGTTTATCTATCTCTTTATCTGTCTATATGTTTAGTAACCAAGGAGATTATGATAGAAAATTAATATAAATACTGTACACATCATCCAATCTTCCGTTGCCCCATGAGGAGCATAGGAGCCCAGGGCTAGGCTGTTGGTGCTGACATTTAAGATGAGAGTGACCAGCCTCACTCATCCCTGAGTGGCATTACATGAGCAATAAACCCCAACCATCCCTTGGATATAAACCTTCACCGGCTCAATCTGATAGGAGCGCAATAATTACCCACTAAACCACCAGGCGCCATAATTTGGTTATATGGTTACCACCCAGCGTAGTAAATGGTTTCCTGGTGTACAGGAAACCATTTGGCTTGTCACTCAGTGTAGAGTCACCCACAGGCAGAAGGAAGAGGAAAGAAAGCAGGACATAAGAGGAAGGAAGGGAAGAAGGAAGGAAGAGAGAAAAGGGCAGGCATCTGAGTAAAGCACTACATCAAGTGAGTGGATGGTGAGTGCCCACACCAACCACCAAGGTATAATAATAATCACAGGTGGCAAATGACCATATCCACTCACTTGATGTAGTGCTGCCTACTTCTTCCCTCACCTTTATCATTCATTTTCTGTGTCTGTCCTCCTCTCTTCCTATTTCTCACCATCATCCACTCACTTGATGTAGTGCTGCCTACTTCTTCCTTCACCTTTATCATTCATTTTCTGTGTCTGTCCTCCTCTCTTCCTATTTCTCACCATCATCCACTCACTTGATGTAGTGCTGCCTACTTCTTCCTTCACCTTTATCATTCTTTTTCTGTGTCTGCCCTCCTCTCTTCCTATTTCTCCCATCTTTCCTGTCACTTCTTATTGCTTTTCTTTCCTTTACAGGTGGCTTTACATTGAGTGACAAGCCTAATGGTTTCCTGTAAGCCAAGAAACCATTTACAACGCTGGGTGGTAACCATATAACCAAACCATACGTGCTCCCTGCGTGTCAACAAGTGGGTTGGTGGAGGGTTAGTGCCCCTCCCCGTAAAACAACTAACTCAGAGACAAACCCCCACCCCTTACAGGATTGAGGTGTCTGCATATAAGCTAGGTAGAAGTAGATAAATACCTGATGTAGTAGTGGTTAATGATTATATATATATTTACAGGGTGAGAAGGAGAGTGACAATGAGACAGAAGGAAGCCTGGTGGTGCAGTGGGTTATGGTGCCATGACTGGTGTAGCAGAGTGATGGTGGGACAGAAGGAAGCCTGGTGGTGCAGTGGGTTAGGGTGCACCAGTTAGTAAGTACATTATGGTGCTTCACATGTTAGTGTTATTGTGATGGGCATTATAACATGAGCCTTGTAGTACAGTGGGTACCGGTGCCACAGTTCAGTGTTGGCTTTATTCTGGCCATACCACACCAAACTTGATTAGCGTTGAACTGGTGATATATGTTTACATGTAAAGAGTCGTGTTCCTTCTGACTGGTGGCAGCAGCCACTGATATTTACCTCAGGCCAAGTTATTCTCTCCTATAAAACACTAAGCAGTCTCCTGCACAACATGTATAATTGTAGCAAGGTTTATAAAGACCATACAGTATGTAACACACACAAGAAGATATTTTCCTGCACTACAAGTGTATAATTGTAGCAAGGTTTATAAAGACCATACAGTATGTAACACACACAAGAAGATATTTTCCTGCACTACAAGTGTATAATTGTAGCAAGGTTTATAAAGACCATACAGTATGTAACACACACAAGAAGATATTTTCCTGCACTACAAGTGTATAATTGTAGCAAGGTTTATAAACACCATACAGTATGTAACACACACAAGAAGATATTTTCCTGCACTACAAGTGTATAATTGTAGCAAGGTTTATAAACACCATACAGTATGTAACACACACAAGAAGATATTTTCCTGCACTACAAGTCTCCTGGCCACCAGCCTGCTTCACCCCACCAGTTCCTTCTAACTTGGGCCAGTATCTCATTAGCCTCTTAACTTTTCTCAAATGCCACACTAAGTAAGTGTTTGCATAACACAGTATAATTTAGGCAAGGTTTACACACAGTAATACTCATAAGTACCCTAATAAAAAATATATATTTTCTGACAAAGTCAGTGTTGAGACTCACTTAGCTCACCCGACTCAGTGCAATGAAATACCAAGTTGGTGCCTTTGCCTAGCCCTGGGCTCTTACACTCCTCATGGGGCAACATAGGATTGGATGATGGATGGATGGATTTGTGGTTTGGCCACTTGGAGAGGATGGAGAGCAAGAGACTAACAAGGAGAGTGTATGTGTTAGGTGAAGGGGGAAAGAGGGAGGGGGAGACCAAGGATGAGATGGAGGGATGGAGTGGAGAGGTATGTGAGAGAGGGGGATGTGAGCTGGGGGGAAGGCAGTGAAATGGCGGGGGATAGGGCGACATGGAGGTGATTTGTTTGTGGCCACCCCTTAAAGTGGCGTCACACTAGACCAAAAGTGACTAACATGCGAGCCAAAATGGCCAGCAGAGTTGAGTGTCTGTCACACTGGTGTGTTATTGCCAGCCCAAACGGCTAACAGTGTGGTCAGCCTTGGTGCCTGGTGGTCATTTGTAAACAAACCACCAGGCAGTAGCCACTGCCTTTTCCTCAGTTTCTACAACACCTAACGTGCTGTAGCAACTCCAGAGCCACACAGCAGTCTACTCGAGTTGTCCTTGCTGCAGGATCCATAGTGAAATACTTCAGCAACTCCAGAGCCACACAGGAGTCTACTCGAGTTGTCCTTGCTGCAGGATCCATAGTGAAATACTTCAGCAACTCCAGAGCCACACAGCAGTCTACTCGAGTTGTCCTTGCTGCAGGATCCATAGTGAAATACTTCAGCAACTCCAGAGCCACACAGCAGTCTGCTAGAGTTGTCCTTGCTGCAGGATCCATAGTGAAATACTTCAGCAACTCCAGAGCCACACAGCAGTCTGCTAGAGTTGTCCTTGCTGCAGGATCCATAGTGAAATACTTCAGCAACTCCAGAGCCACACAGCAGTCTGCTAGAGTTGTCCTTGCTGCAGGATCCATACCAAAATCTGATTTCTACTTGTTGTTTGGAGACAAAACACACAGCCTCCGTGGCTGGTCACCCAAGTGTCCTAATATTTATTTCATGTTACAAGAAAAACAATAAAAGTGAATAAAAACCACAAGAATTAAATTATATTTACTTAACAGTTTTAGTTAAAGTTTCCTTCTGTGAATAACAAATATTTTCTCACCTATTACCAAATTAATACAGGCTCATTTGAGTTCTAATGCCACCAACAAGCTGTGAGCGAGAACTGTTAGCCATTTCACCCGGCAGGCAAAGTGTGGCTCAGCGTGAGTCAGTGTGGCAGCGGGTGGCAAGACTGGCCGTGAGTCAGTGTGGCAGCGGGTGGCAAGACTGGCCGGGAGTCAGTGTGGCAGCGGGTGGCAAGACTGGCCGGGAGTCAGTGTGGCAGCGGGTGGCAAGACTGGCCGTGGGTCAGTGTGGCAGCGGGTGGCAAGACTGGCCAAGAGTCAGTGTGGCAGCGGGTGGCAAGACTGGCCGGGAGTCAGTGTGGCAGCGGGTGGCAAGACTGGCCGGGAGTCAGTGTGGCAGCGGGTGGCAACTGGCCGTGGGTCAGTGTGGCAGCGGGTGGCAAGACTGGCCGGGAGTCAGTGTGGCAGCGGGTGGCAAGACTGGCCGGGAGTCAGTGTGGCAGCGGGTGGCAAGACTGGCCGGGAGTCAGTGTGGCAGCGGGTGGCAAGACTGGCCGGGAGTCAGTGTGGCAGCGGGTGGCAAGACTGGCCGGGAGTCAGTGTGGCAGCGGGTGGCAAGACTGGCCGGGAGTCAGTGTGGCAGCGGGTGGCAAGACTGGCCGGGAGTCAGTGTGGCAGCGGGTGGCAAGACTGGCCGGGAGTCAGTGTGGCAGCGGGTGGCAAGACTGGCCGGGAGTCAGTGTGGCAGCGGGTGGCAAGACTGGCCGGGAGTCAGTGTGGCAGTGGGTGGCAAGACTGGCCGGGAGTCAGTGTGGCAGCGGGTGGCAAGACTGGCCGGGAGTCAGTGTGGCAGCGGGTGGCAAGACTGGCCGGCATGTTGGCCACTTTTGTGCCAGTGTGACGCTGCCTGTACGGCATTAAGGCGTCTGCAGATAGATAGATAGATAGATAGTTTTGCCTGTCAGCTTCATGCCAGTATATACCAGTAATTCTTCCTTTTACCATCCACAGAATTGTCAAGTGTTATCATTCACTGCTTTTGTGGCAGGTGGGGACACGACCATCCACTCATTTGATGTTGTGCTGCCCTCGTGTAACTCCACATCGAATGACCACATGATGTACAGTAGTGGTTAGGTGGATTATTACTACTGCTATTATGTATAGTACTGTATGGTAATTATTGAACTGTGTATGGTGTATCAGATAGAGCCAGGATTCCAGGGGCTTGAATGATGAGTGAATGGAAGTGTGGCCCATTGGATTGGACAAACTTGGGCTGTCTGGACGTTGCTACTCCTCACCCTGCCCTAGGGTGGGAAAGGAGGTCCGGATGGTGATGATGATGATGTGTGAACTGTTATAATTAATATATATAACTATACTCTTGTCACTGTAACTTGACCTAGAACTGCTGTATATCCATCTTCACAACTTAGATGTAACAATAGATTAATACTAGAATATGATGCTAGTCATGAAGAAGTGCTATGGATGGGATATAGAGTCATAGTATTGTCTTTTTCTGCCACTGAGCTGTGTGAAATAAGCTGCAAAAGGACGAAAATCTGGGCCAAGTTAAGGTGAAAAAGGTGTATGTGTATTTTTACTGATGTGTAGATTTCTCTCTCTCTCTCTCTCTCTCAGTAAAACTGTCATCTCTCCATCTTGAGTGCCAAATTGTAATAACAGATTAACACTGGAATATGATGCTAGTCACAAAGAAGTGCTATACTCTTTTTACTCTAACTTGGCCTAAAATTGCCATCTCTCCATCTTGAATGCTGAGTTGTAACAATAAATTAACACTGGAATATGATGCTAGTCACAAAGAAGTGCTATACTCTTTTTACTCTAACTTGGCCTAAAATTGCCATCTCTCCATCTTGAATGCTGAGTTGTAACAATAAATTAACACTGGAATATGATGCTAGTCACAAAGAAGTGCTATACTCTTTTTACTCTAACTTGGCCTAAAATTGCCATCTCTCCATCTTGAATGCTGTAACAATAATTTAACACTGGAATATGATGCTAGTCACAAAGAAGTAGTATGGAAAGGATGTAGAGCCATAGTACTGTCTTTTTTTGCCACTGAGCTAATAATAATAATAACAGTAATAATAATAATAATAACTAATAATAATAATGATAATATTAATGATGGTGATAATAATAATAATGATAATGATGATGATGTTAATAATAATAGTAATAATAATAATAATAATCTATCTCTCTATATATCTATAGCCCGACGTCCTAATCCCGCAAAGGGTGGCCGCAGACAAAACGCCTCCAAGTCGCTCTGTCACCCACCATTTGACTGCCCTCTCCCCAACTCACCCCCCCCTCCCTCATATGCCTCTCAACTCCATCCCTCCACCTCATCCTCGGTCTACCTCTACCTCTAATAATAATAACAGTAATAATAATAATGATGATAATAACTGTGTGGTAGGTGGGGGCGCTCACCATCCACTCACTCGATGTAGTTCTGCTCTCGAGTGTCTGCCCTTTCCTCTCCTCTCTCCATTCCTTCCATCCTCTTCTGTCTTTCTTTCCTTCATTCTTTCCTCGTCCTTCTGCCTACGGGTGACTTTACACTCCCTCTTCTGTCTTTCTTTCCTTCATTCTTTCCTCTTCCTTCTGCCTGTGGGTGACTCTACACTGAGTGACAAGCCAACTGGTTTCCTGTACACCAGGAAACCATTTACTACGCTGGGTGGTAACCATATAACCAAATTTTGGCACCTGGTGGTTTAGTGGGTAATTATTGCGCTCCAATCAGATTGAGCCGGTGAAGGTTTATATCCAAGGGATGGTTGGGGTTTATTGCTCATGTAATGCCACTCAGGGATGAGTGAGGCTGGTCACTCTCATTGTAAATGTCAGGACCAAATTACCTAGCCCCGGGCTTCTACGCTCCACATGGGGCAACGTAGAATTGGATGATGGATGGATGGATGATGATAATAATCATCCATCCATCCATCATCCAATCCTACGTTGCCCCATGAGGAGGGTAGGAGCCCTTGGTTACTAGTCAGATAGGCTGGTATTCTTTTGGGGTATGGAATGAGTCTCCTTGGTTACTAGTCAGATAGGCTGGTATTCTTTTTGGGTATGGAATGAGTCTCCTTGGTTACTAGTCAGATAGGATGGTATTCTTTTTGGGTATGGAATGAGTCTCCTTGGTTACTAGTCAGATAGGATGGTATTCTTTTTGGGTATGGAATGAGTCTCCTTGGTTACTAGTCAGATAGGCTGGTATTCTTTTTGGGTATGGAATGAGTCTCCTTGGTTACTAGTCAGATAGGCTGGTATTCTTTTTGGGTATGGAATGAGTCTCCTTGGTTACTAGTCAGATAGGCTGGTATTCTTTTTGGGTATGGAATGAGTCTCCTTGGTTACTAGTCAGATAGGCTGGTATTGTTTTTGGGTATGGAATGAGTCTCCTTGGTTACTAGTCAGATAGGCTGGTATTGTTTTTGGGTATGGAATGAGTCTCCTTGGTTACTAGTCAGATAGGCTGGTATTCTTTTTGGGTATGGAATGAGTCTCCTTGGTTACTAGTCAGATAGGCTGGTATTCTTTTTGGGTATGGAATGAGTCTCCTTGGTTACTAGTCAGATAGGCTGGTATTCTTTTTGGGTATGGAATGAGTCTCCTTGGTTACTAGTCAGATAGGCTGGTATTCTTTTTGGGTATGGAATGAGTCTCCTTGGTTACTAGTCAGATAGGCTGGTATTCTTTTTGGGTATGGAATGAGTCTTCTTGGTTACTAGTCAGATAGGCTGGTATTCTTTTTGGGTATGGAATGAGTCTCCTTGGTTACTAGTCAGATAGGCTGGTATTGTTTTTGGGTATGGAATGAGTCTCCTTGGTTACTAGTCAGATAGGCTGGTATTCTTTTTGGGTATGGAATGAGTCTCCTTGGTTACTAGTCAGATAGGCTGGTATTCTTTTTGGGTATGGAAGCTCCCTAACACCTCCTCCTTAGCTGTTTATTTTTGGATATGGCTGGTTAGTTTATGCAAAATGTGGTGATATTAGAAGGATTTATATGACACAGAAGAGGATAGTAAAGTGTAATAAAATAAACCACTTAGGAAAAGGTGTCAAGGAATTTTATGCTGAGTATAGTAATATTGGAAGGATGTATGGAACAGAAGAGGACAGTAAGGTGTAATAAACAAAATAAATCACTTAGGAAAAGGCATTAGGGAACTTTTTGCAGAGTATGGTGATATTGAAAGGATTTATGGAACACAGAAGAGAACAGTAAGGTGTAATAAAGTAAACCACTTAGGAAAAGGTGTTAGGGAAGTTTATGCAGAGTATGGTGATGTGGGAAGGATGTATGGAACACAGAATAGCACAGTAAGCTGAAATAAGTAAAATAAATCACTTAAGAAAAGGTGTTAGGGAAGTTTATGCTGAATATGGTGATATGGGAAGGATGTATGGAGCACAGAATAAGACAGTAAGCTGAAATAAGCAAAATAAATCACTTAGGAAGAGATGTTAGGGAGCTTCCATAACTGGCGTGAATATGAGCATTATTGATAACTTATTTATTTTTATTGGACAGTGATGTGCAGTATATTATGTATGTGTATGTATGTATGAATGTATTTTTACTGGCTAGTGATGTATAGTATATTATGTATGTGTATGTTATGTATGTGTATATATGTACTGTATGTACATATTTTTACTGGCTAGTGATGTACAGTATATTATGTTTGTTTATGTAATGTATGTGTATATATGTATGTATGTATGTACATATTTTT
The DNA here is from genome assembly GCF_032717465.1 of Coenobita brevimanus. Lineage (NCBI taxonomy): Eukaryota > Metazoa > Arthropoda > Malacostraca > Decapoda > Coenobitidae > Coenobita > Coenobita brevimanus. The sequence continues at coordinate 259,007 of NC_137046.1, read as the reverse complement.
ACTGGCTAGTGATGTATAGTATATTATGTTTGTTTATTTGGGTGTGAAGCATGTATGTATGTATGTATTTGTGTATGTATGTATGTATATATTTATGTGTATGTATGTATATATTTATGTGTATGTATGTATGTATGTATATATTTATGTGTATGTATGTATGTATGTATGTATATATTTATGTGTATGTATGTATGTATGTATGTATATATTTGTGTATGTATGTATGTATCTATCTATTTTGATTGGATAGGCCATGGGTATACACATTGTTGTTGTTGTTTGTTTGGCTGTTTATGTATGTGTAGGTTTGTGTATGTGTGTATGTGTATGCCTGTGGGGTGTAGTCAGGATTCCAGTGGCTTGAATGATGATGATGGTGACAGTGACAATGGTGGTGATGGTGGAAGTATGGAGAGGCTGGAGAATGAGAGACTGACTAGGAGAGTATGTGAGTGAGGTGGAAGGGGGAGGGATAGAGAATGAGAGACTAACTAGAAGAGTGTGAGTGAGGTGGAGTGGGAGGCCAAGGATGAGATGGAGGGATGGAGTGGAGAGATATATGAATGATGATGGTGTGTGACTTAGAGGGATGGCAGTCTGATGGCCTAGCACAGGGTGATGTGGAGCTGATTTGTTTGTGGCCACCCACCCTGGGATTAAGGCATGTTGCAATAGACAGAAAGATAGGTAGGTAGGTAGATAGATAGATGTCAATGGAACGAGAATTTAAACATTGATAGATAAATGAAAGTATAATTAGATGGATAGATAGATAGGTAGACAGATATAGATGGATAGATAGATTGGTAGACAGACATAGATGGATAAATAGACAGACACAGATGGATAGATAGATAGGTAGATAGACAGATAGATGGACAGATTGATGCAGAATCACAGGAATTTCAAATACTCAGACAGCAGTTAAATTAAAGTAATTCTGTACATGGATAGATAGATAGGCAGACAGATAGATAAATAGATAGATATACCTGGCACCTGATTCTAACAATATATAGCCAAGAAAATAAATAAGATGTTGGAATGTGTGTGTGTGTGTGTGTGTGTGTCACCCTTGTTGTTGATTTCTTTGTTTTTTAATCTTGTTTTTTTGTATTATTTCATTCACCCTCTCCACCTCACTCACACTCTCCTAGCTAGTCTCTCACTCCATCCTCTCCACTCCATCCCATCCTTGGTCTTCCCCTCCCTCTCCCCACCTCCACCTTACTCACACACACTCTCCCAGTTAGTCTCTCACCGTCCATCTCATCCTCCGTCATACCTGTAAATTGTGCCTCTGTCTGTGGTGTACTTGTTATTATTGCTGATTGACTCCACTATCTGAGTGGATGGTACATGTCTCTGTCTGTGGTGTACTTGTTATTATTGCTGATCTGGCCACTGTGACCCACTCCACTATCTGAGTGGATGGTACATGTCTCTGTCTGTGGTGTACTTGTTATTATTGCTGATCTGGCCACTGTGACCCACTCCACTATCTGAGTGGATGGTACATGTCTCTGTCTGTGGTGTACTTGTTATTATTGCTGATCTGGCCACTGTGACCCACTCCACTATCTGAGTGGATGGTACATGTCTCTGTCTGTGGTGTACTTGTTATTATTGTTGATCTGGCCACTGTGACCCACTCCACTATCTGAGTGGATGGTACATGTCTCTGTCTGTGGTGTACTTGTTATTATTGCCGATCTGGCCACTGTGACCCACTCCACTATCTGAGTGGATGGTACATGTCTCTGTCTGTGGTGTACTTGTTATTATTGCTGATCTGGCCACTGTGACCCACTCCACTATCTGAGTGGATGGTACATGTCTCTGTCTGTGGTGTACTTGTTATTATTGCCGATCTGGCCACTGTGACCCACTCCACTATCTGAGTGGATGGTACATGTCTCTGTCTGTGGTGTACTTGTTATTATTGCCGATCTGGCCACTGTGACCCACTCCACTATCTGAGTGGATGGTACATGTCTCTTGGATACGGCTGTTTCTTCATCGTCATTGTCATCATCATCATCATCATCATCATCATCACCCCACACACACTCCTGGAGGGCAAAAAGCAGCATTAATATAATGCTCTGAAATCATCACATCATCATCATCATCACTGCCACTGTCATTGTAATCATCATCATCATCATCACTGCCACTGTCATTGTAATCATCATCATCATCATCATCATCACTGCCACTGTCATTGTAATCATCATCATCATCATCATCACTGCCACTGTCATTGTAATCATCATCATCATCATCATCATCACTGCCACTGTCATTGTAATCATCATCATCATCATCATCACTGCCACTGTCATTGTAATCATCATCATCATCACTACCACTGTCACTGTAAGCTTCATCATCATCATCATCACTACCACTGTCATCACCACAATCATCATCATCACTACCACTGTCACTGTAAGCCTCATCACCATCAATCCACACCACTTTTCCCATCTTAGGAGTTGGAAAAAAAAAGACAGGCCAAAGTGCAGTCAAGTGAATGGGCCACACCCTCACTCACTCACCAATCCAGCCCCTGGAATCCTGACATAAACATCCCTATCACTTTTGTCTGCTATAAACTTCACTTTTATGTTATTTCCATTAGAAGAGATGAACTAGGACTGAAACTCCTTGGTTACTAGTCCAATTTACCCTCCAGTCAGTGAGTTATGAGGCAGCAATGAGTCTCCTTGGTTACTAGTCCAATTTACCCTCCAGTCAGTGAGTTATGAGGCAGCAATGAGTCTCCTTGGTTACTAGTCCAATTTGTCCTTTGGCAGTGGGATTTAAGGCTACACTAGGCCCACAACAACAACACTATTCTAAATCCAAAGTATCTATCTATCTATAGCCAGATGCCTTAATCCTGTAAGGGGTGGCCACAAACAAATCACCTCCACGGCCCCCTGTCCCTCACCATTTGGCTGGCATCCCTCCAACTCACACTACCCCCCTCATATATCCCTCCACTCTATCATTCTACCTCACCTTGGTCACCCCCTCCCTCTCCCCCCCTCCACCTCACTCACAACCACTCTCCCAGTCAGTCTCTCATCCCCTCTCTCACATGTCTCATCACTCTATCCTTTCACCTCATTCCTGGTCACCCCTTCCCCCCTCTTCCTTTCAACGTCACTCACACACACTCTCCCAGTCAGTCTCTCACCCCCTCTCTCACATATCTCTTCACTCTATCCTTTCACCTCATTCCTGGTCACCCCCTCCCCCCTCTCCCTTTAAACCTCACTCACACACACACTCTCCTAGTTAGTCTCGCACTTTCCATTCTCTCCACTCCATCCCTCCATCTCATTCTCAGTCTCCCCCTCCCTCTCCCCCCCAACTCACTCACATACACTCCTTCTTAGTCTCTTGCTCTTCATCCTCTCCATTCCATCCCTCCATCTCATCCTTGGTCTCCCTCTCCACCACACACACACACACACACACACACACACACACACACACACTCTCCTAGTTAGTCTCTCACTCTCCATCCCATCCTGTGTCTTACCAATAAATCTGCTGATCTTGCCAATATGAGCGACTCCACTATCTGAGCGGATGGTAGATATCTCTTGGACATGACTATTTCTTCATTGTTATTGTCATCATCATCATCATCATTGCCTCACACACACCTGGAAGGCAAAAAGCAGCATTAATATTTTTGTTCTGAAATATTCATCATCATCATCATCATTACCATCATCATTACCATCATCATCATCATCATCATCATTACCATCATCATTACCATCATCATCATCATCATCATTACCATCATCATTACCATCATCATCATCATCATCATCATCATTACCATCATCATTACCATCATTACCATCATCATCATCATCATCATCACCATCATCATCATCATCATTACCATCATCATTACCATCATCATTACCATCATCATCATCATCATCACCATCATCATCATCATTACCATCATTACCATC
>NC_137046.1:232500-252500 GCF_032717465.1 Coenobita brevimanus | reverse complement strand
GGCGACATGGAGGCGATTTGTTTGTGGCCACCCCAAACGGGATTGAGGCGTCTGGCAATAGATAGATAGATAGATTTATTAAAATAAGGAAATGTATCAATGGTCATCTATCTATCTACTTATCTATCTATTCAGCCATTTATCTACTTATCATCCTGTTTACCCATCTATCTGTCTACAGTATCTATTGACCCATATATCTACTGCATTTACCCATCTATCTATTTACCTATCTATCTACTGATCTATCTATTTGCCTATCTATCTACTCAGCTACCTATTTACCCAGCCATTGATCTATCTACTTATTTATTTATCCATCAGTCTAGCTTGGCAAAGGAGGTCCTGATGATGATAATGAGGAGCACTCTAATTATCCATCTATCTATTTACCTATCTATTTATCTACTTATCCATATCTACTTATTTAACTATTTATCTATCTACTTATCTAACTACTGATGGGGTTCCTCCTGTTGTTCTCAAGAACTGTGCTTCTGTGCTTACACCCTGCCTAGGCAAACTCTTTCGTCTTTGTCTGTCAACTTGTACCTTTCCTTCTTGCTGGAAGTTTGCTCTCATTCAGCCAGTCCCAAAGAAGGGTGACCACTCCCAACCCTCCAACTATCGTCCAATTGCTTTAACGTCCTGTATTTCAAAAGTTTTCGAGTCAATTCTTAATAGAAAAATTTTAAGGCATCTTTCCTATCACAACCTTCTTTCCGATCGTCAGTATGGGTTCCGTCAGGGACGCTCCACTGGCGATCTTCTCACCTACCTTTCAGACTCCTGGTCATCCTCCTTTCGGGACTTTGGCGAAAGCTTTGCCATTGCACTTGACATCTCAAAGGCTTTCGATCGAGTCTGGCATAAATCTTTAATTTCCAAACTGCCCTCCTACGGTTTCTATCCTTCTATCTGTGCCTTCATCGCTAGCTTCCTTTCTGGTCGTTCTATAGCCGCTGTTGTAGACGGCCATCGTTCTTCTCCTAGATCTATCAACAGTGGTGTTCCTCAGGGCTCTGTCCTATCACCAACTCTCTTCCTTTTATTCATCAATGATCTTCTAAGCTGTACATCTAACCCTATCCACTCATACGCTGATGACTCCACCCTTCACCTTTCCATTCGGTTCCCGCAACGCCCATCTCAACAGTTACTTCAACAAACAAGGGATGAGGCTATGGCACACCTAATGTCTGACTTGGCTCGTATCTCTGACTGGGGTAAAAATAATATGGTTGTCTTTAATGCATCTAAGACTCAGTTCTTACACCTATCAACCCGACAAAATCTTCCACAGGTATACCCACTAATGTTTAATAATATTCAGCTTAATCCTGCATCATCCTTGAACATGCTTGGGGTTTCATTTACTCGGGACTTATCTTGGAAAGATCATATTACATCTCTTGTAAAATCTGCTTCCAAGAGATTGGGTGTGCTAAGCCGACTCCGCTCTTTCTTTACCCCTGCACAATTGTTAACTCTATACAGGGGTTTTATCCGCCCCTGTGTGGAGTACAACTCTCATGTGTGGGGAGGCTCCCCACATACAGCTCTTCTCAATAGGGTGGAGTCAAAGGCTTTTCGTCTCATTAACTCTCCTCCTCTTACTGACTCCCTTCAACCTCTGTCTCTTCGCCGCACTGTTGCATCTTTATCTCTTTTCTATCGCTACTTTAATGGTCACTGCTCCTCTGAACTGTCTGCTTGCATTCCTCCACCTCTACGACGGGCGCGTAGCACCCGTCTGGCAGCAAACTCTCATCCTTTTTCTGTCCAACTCTCTAATGCAAGAGTTAACCGTTACTCCCAGTCTTTCATTTATGCAACAGGTCAGCTCTGGAACTGTCTCCCTCTGTCTGTATTTCTTGCTGCCTATGATCTCCAGTCTTTCAAACGCAGTGTGTCCAGGCATCTCAAAATGATCGGATCTTGAATTTGGCTCTCTATTGAATTTTGTTTTTCTCTTGGAGGGAACTGTTACTGCGGGCTCATGGCCTTTGGTTCCTTCTTCCTCACATAAAAAAAAAACTTATTTATCTATTTATCTGTATCTAAGTATCTATCTACTTATCTATTTATCTATCTATCTACTTATCTATATCCACTTATTTATCTGTCTATCTATCTAATTATCTATCTACTTATCCATACCTACTTATCTCTTTATCTGTCTATTTATCTATCTAATCTATCTACTTATGTATATCCACTTATTTATCTATCTGTTTGTCTATCTATCTACCTACCTGTCTATCCATATATAGCCAGATGCTTTTATCTCAGAAGGGGTAACTACAAACTGCCTCCATGTCGACCTGTCCTCCGCCATTTTGCTGCCCTCCCCCCAACTCACACCCCCCTCTCTCATATATCTCTCCACTCCATCCCTCCATCTCATCCTCTGTCTCCCTCTCCCACCCTCCACCTCACTCACATGCACTCTCCTAGTTAGTCTCTCACTCTCCATGAACACACTGCTCTTAAATATGCATCAGTACAGCACTCACCTTGCCAGCACCTTCATGCCAAGTGCCATCCACCACCAGGCTGTGCACACATCTTGCCAATTAACCTTGATGACAACCATTTCAGCAGCCAGCACCAGCAGCCTGAAAAAATACATATATTACACTAAATAATACACACACACACACACACACACACACACTCACACACACACACAAATACATACATACACACACATACATACATAAATACACATATACACTTTTGGACCACACATTAATTTTGTGGATACAGCAAGATTTTTAAAAATTAATTTGACTTGACACATGACTTATCTTCCTGTTTCTCCTCTCTCCCTGGAAATATATATATATATATATATATATATATATATATATATATATATATATAAAACCTCATTTAATTAACCAAAACCAGATGGAGGGATGGAGTGGAGAGGATGGAGTGAGGGACTGACTAGGAGAGTGTATGTGAGTGAGGCAGAGGAAATGAGAGGGATGGGGACACCAAGACTGAGATGGAGGGATGGAGGGAGAGGTATATGAGAGAAGGGGGGGTAAGTTTGGGGCAGGGCAGTGAAATGGCAGGGGACAGGGCATCATGAAGGCAATTTGTTTGTGGCTACCCCTTATGGGAGTGAGGCAACTGGCACTAGATAGATAAAAAGAAGGCATTTTATACATTAACCTACAGTATCTATCTATCTATATATCTATAGCCCTTAATCTTATGAGGGCTGCCCACAGACAAATAGCCTCCATGTCACCCTGTCCCCTGCCATTTCACTGCCCTCCCCCCAGCTCACATCTCCCTCTCTCCTGTACCTCTCTGCTCCATCCCTCCATCTCATCCTCTGCCTCCCTCTCTCCCCAGCCTTGACTTATGGAATCTGCAAAGCAACCTGGACTACAAACTCCTGGTACCAACACTATCAGGCCGCCCTCCCCCCAGGTGGCAGCAAGTACACACATCACATTCAACCTCTGCACTGCAACACTATCACCCACCATCACCATCCTGGAAAAAATACATACATTATACTACTTAATACAACTATCTATCTATTTATCTATCTATGTATGGCCAGCTGCCGTAATCCCACAAGGGGTGGCCACAAACAAATCACCTCCATGTCACCCTGTGCTCTGCTACTAGCCAGGCCTTTCACCAGCTCACCAGGATCTTCCTCAATACCTCCCCAGCCCAGCCCTCCATCTTATTCTTGTTTTTTTTTTTTTCTTCCCCTCCACATCTTCATTCACATCCACTCTCCTAGTCAGTCTCTCTCTCCATCCTCCCTAGTCCATCCCTCCATCTCATTCTTGGTCTTCCTCTTTTCCTTCCCTCCACTTCCTCGCTTATATACACTCTTCTAGTCAGTCTCTCACTCTTCATCCTCCCCATCCCATACCTCCATCTCATTCTTGGTCTTCCCCTTTTCCCTTCCTCCACCTCCACACTGACATAAACTCTCCTAGTCAGTCTCTCACTCTCCATCCTCCCTACCCCATCCCTCCATCTCATTCTTGGTCTACCTCTTTTCCTTCCCCTCCACTTCCACACTTACATACACTCTCCTAGTCAGTCTCTCAACCTCCATTGTCTCACCTGGCCAGACCATCTCAGAGTACAGTCATTCTCTCCTGCCACATCATCTGGTATGTGGCAAATGAAGGACAATTTTTGGAAATCCATGGGGAGCCAAAAATTCAAAATCCCTGCCATTCTGTGGGAGTGCAAACCCTGCCATGAGTCTTGTTACCAAATATAGTTTAATATATATAAAGGCATTTCCAAAAAGAGCTTAGCTTAATATATATAAACACTGACAACATAAAGTTAGTTTAATATTATCATCATCTGGACCTCCTTTCCCACCCAAAGGCAGGGTGAGGAATAGCAATGTCCAGACAGCCCAAATTTGCCCAATCCAATGGGCCACACTTCCATTCACTCATCATCCAAGCCCCCGGAATCCTGGCTCTATCGGACATACCAAAAACATTCACCACGTTCCGTAGCTCCACACAAACATATGTTAATTTAAATATATATTAACATATTAACAACATCCCGCACCATCAAATCACCCCACACATGATAAAAACAACTTGACGATGAAGAGGAAAGCCAGCCAACAAGACCAACATGTAACTAAACACTGACCATCAGCTGAATAATTTACAGTTGTGGTGGCGGCAGGTGTGTAAAAAGCCACAACATCGTACTAGGACCAGGAAAAGCTGTTACGCCTGTGTTGGTTTTGTTTTGTTTTTTGAAAGACTTTGAAAGCAAAATGTGTGTTTCCTGTGTTTATTTGATGTTTTAAAAGACCATGGGTGGTGTTGTAGCATGGTTAGCAAGCTTACTCAACACCTCTTCCTTACTGATTTATTCCTAATTCTGCTCCATTAATATACAGTAATCCTGTGTGTTATTCATGCAATCTATGTCCAGACTGAAAAGACATAAGAAGCAAACCAGGGGATATTAATGAGTAGTTTGGAGAATAAATCACTAAGGAAGAGGTGTTAGGGAGCTTCCTTACCCAATGACAATACAATCCTATGACCTTGAAATTAACCACAAATCAAAATATGTTTCCGTGCTTATTTTATGTTTTTTGAAAGACTTTGACTTTGAAATCCATCACAAATCATTAGTTTCTGAGTTATAGATCAGGCCAACCCACCCCAGACACTGTCTATCTGTCTATAGCCACATGCCTTAATCCTGTAAGGGGTGGCCACAAACAGACTGCCTCCATGTCACCCTGTCCCCTGCCATTTCACTGCCCTGCTCCCAACGTACACCCTCCTCTTTCATATAGCCTACCTCTCCACTCCATCCCTCCATATCATCCTTGGTCTCCCCCTCCCTCCCCCCCTCCACCTCACTCACACACTCTCCTAGTTAGTCTCTCCCTCTCCATCCTTTCCACTCCATCCCTTCATCTCATCCTCAGTCTCCCTCTCCTTCTCTCCCCCTCCAAGTCACTCACATACACTCCTAGTTAGCCTCTCCCTCTCCATCCCCCCAACTTCCACCCCCTCTCTTATATACTGTACCTCTCCACGCCATCCCTCCACCTCATCCTTAGTCTCCCCCTCCCTCTCCCCCCTTCCACCTCATCCTCAGTCTCCCCCTTCCTCTCCCCCTTTCCACCTCACTCACATACACTCTCCTTGTTAGTCTCCCACCATCCATCCATCCACCCCATCCTCAGTCTCTCCCTTCCATCTCACTCACATACACTCTCCTTGTTAGTCTCCCACCATCCATCCATCCACCCCATCCTCAGTCTCTCCCTTCCATCTCACTCACATACACTCTCCTAGTTAGTCTCTCACTCTCCATCCCTCCATCCCATCCTCAGTCTCCCCCTCCCTTTCCCCCTTCCACCTCACTCACGTACACTCCTAGTTAGTCTCTCACTCTCCATCCCTCCCTCAGTCTCCCCTTCCCTCTCCCCTCCTCCAACTGACTCACACACTCTCCTCATTAGTCTCTCACTCTCCATCTTTGTATTTCTCCCAACACTTTCCATCACCTCCACATCCACACACTGCAATATATAAGTATTAGCACAGCAATTGTCAACATTCATATTGCTCAAAAAACATTATATGCAAATTCCTAACCTACATTTTTTTTCTTTTTCTTCTTAATGTTGAAAATGCAAAAAAGATTCTATCATAACTCCTGTTTTCTTTTTTAATGGTGAAAATGCAAATAATTTCAGCCATAACCTCCCCTTTTTTTTAATGTTAAAGATGCAAACAAATTCTAACCCAACCCCCCTTTTTTATGCTGAAAATACAAAACATTTCTATCCTAACCCTTTCTTATTTTTTATGTTGAAAATTTAAAAAAAAAAAAAATCTCCTCATCCCGTCCACATCCATTATTTTTTATGCTGAAAATCCAAAAAAAAATTATCTTAACATTTTTTAAATCTTTTTAATGTTGAAAGTGAAAAAAAATCAATGCTAACCCATTTTTATTTTTAACAGTGAAAATGCAACAAAAAAATTACCTTAACCCCCTTTTTATGCTGAATATACAACAAAAATCTAGCCCAACCCCCCCCCTCCCTTTTTTTATGCTAAAATCCAAAAAAATTTCTGTCCTAACCCCTTTGTTTTATTATTATTTTTTGTCAAAAATGAAAAAAAAAAAAAAAGAAACTGTCCTAATCCATTTATTCAAAGCTGAAAATGCAAATAATTCCTAACCCAACCCATTTTTTTTTCTCTTTAATGTTGAAAATGACAAACAAAATCTATCCTAACCCATTTTCTTTTAAATACTGAAAATGCAAAAAATTTATATCCCAACCATCCCCCATTTTTTATGTTGAAAATGCAAAAAATTCTAGATTTACCCATTTTTTTATAATATTAATGTGGAAAATGCAAATCAATTCTATCCTACCCCCTCCTTTTTTTTCTACCCATCTATCTACGTATAGCCAGATGCCATAATCGGGTAAGGGGAGGTCATTTGTCTATCTATCTACCTATAGCCAGATGCCATAATCGGATAAGGGGAGGTCATTTGTCTATCTATCTACCTATAGCCAGACGCCATAATCGGATAAGGGGTAACTGTTTGTCTTTGAGTTAGTTATTTTACGGGGAGGGGCACTAACCCTCCACCAACCCACTTGTTGACAAGTAGGGAACATGTATAGGTTGGTTATATGGTTACCACCCAGCACTGTAAATGGTTTCCTGACTTACAGGAAATCAATGTAAAGCCACCTGAAAAGGAAAGAGGAGTAGTAAATAGTGACAGGAAAGATGGGAGAAATAGGAAGAGAGGAGGACAGACAGAAAAATAATGATAACGGTGATGGAAGAAGTAGGCAGCACTACATCAAGTGAGTGGATGATGGTGAGACATAGGAAGAGAGGAGGACAGACACAGAGAGGGAATGATAAAAGTGAAGGAAGAAGTAGGCAGCACTACATCAGGTGAGTGGATGATGGTGAGAAATAGAAAGAGGGGAGGACAGACACAGAGAGGGAATGACAAAGGTGAAGGAAGAAGTAGGCAGCACTACATCAGGTGAGTGGATGATAGTTGCCATTTTCATTTTTAATGCTGAAAATGCAAAAAATTTATTCCTAACCTTTTTATATAATGCAAAAAAAAAAAGTGTATTATAAGATGGCATTTTATACATTAACCTACAGTGGAGAAGATGGAGAGTGAGAAACTGACAAGGAGAGTGTATGTGAATGAGGTGGAGGGGGGGGAGAGCGAGGGGGAGGCCAAGGATGAGGTGGAGGGATGGAGTGGAGAAGTATATGAGACAGGGGGGTGTGAGCTGGGAGCAGGGCAGCGAAATGGCAGGGGACATGGCAACATGGAGGTGATTTGTTTGTGGCCACCCCTTATGAGGTTGAGGTATCTGACAATAGATAGATAAATAGTTTTTATTTTATTTTTTTATTTTTTTTTCATGCAAGGAAGAAGGAATCCAAGGCCAGAAGCATGCAATATTGTTCCCTCTGTTTAACCTAAGCCAGCCTTGGCTTATGGAATTTGATCCTAACCGTAACCAACACTAATTCTGAATGGCCTCCCGAATCCTGGCCTGTGACTGGTGGAAAACTGGAACACACCAGCCCGTAATACACATGCACCAATAAAATACAACAAATGCAGTAATAATAACAGCTGATAATAATATAATAATAAATCACCAGTCAAAAATGAATAAATAATAAAGATCACCTCGACAATAATGCAATGCTGAGAAAAACCACATTATTCCTACCATAATGCGCTGAAAAAAAAAAAAAAAAAAAAAAACTGATTAAAACCAAAAACAATCGGCTATAGGCTAGCCCAATGCAGCGGTGAAACCCAAAGGCGTTACTTGTCAGTTGATAAAACCTGGCTGGTTGGCCTATAGCAGCGGGTGTTACCGTTTTTGTGAGTGGTACCCCTTGCCACACCATGACAGGCTGTTACGCCCCCATCCTATATACACCAGGAGTAACACCACAAAAATATATTGGTACTGGTAGTTGTTTTATAAGTTATTATACACTACATCCAGCCATCATCCAATCCTACACTGCCCCATGAGCAGCGTAGCAGCCCGGGGCTAGGCAAGTTGGTCCTGACATTTAAGATGAGTGACCAGCCTCACTCATCCCTGAGTGGCATTACATGAGCAATAAACCCCAACCATCCCTTGGATATAAACCTTCACTGTCTGGAGCACCGTAATTACCCACTAAACCACCAGGCGCCATAATCTGGTTATATGGTTACCACCCAGCGTAGTAAATGGTTTCCTGGTGTACAGGAAACCATTTGGCTTGTCACTCAGTGTAGAGTTACCCACAGGCAGAAGGAAGTGGAAAGAATGAAGGAAAGACAGAAGAGGGAGCATAAAGTCACTACTAGGCAGAAGGAAGAGGAAAGAAAGACAGAAGAGGATGGAAGGAAAGAAGAATGAAGGAGAGGAAAGGGCAGACACCCGAGGGCAGCACTACATCGAGTGAGTGGATGGTAAGCGCCCCCACCTACCACATAAGTTATTATACAACCTACAGAAAAAAGTCAGTAGAGGCAGAACCTGAGATACAATAGCCGTAGATGCGATAGCCTGGCCTAGCGATGGCAGTAGCAATACAGTATATACTGTATCATGCTGTAGCAATACAGTATGTACTGTATCATGCTGTAGCAATACAGTATGTACTGTATCATGCTGTAGCAATACAGTATATACTGTATCATGCTGTAGCAATACAGTATATACTGTATCATGCTGTAGCAATACAGTATGTACTGTATCATGCTGTAGCAATACAGTATATACTGTATCATGCTGTAGCAATACAGTATATACTGTATCATGCTGTAGCAATACAGTATGTACTGTATCATGCTGTAGCAATACAGTATATACTGTATCATGCTGTAGCAATACAGTATATACTGTATCATGCTGTAGCAATACAGTATATACTGTATCATGCTGTAGCAATACAGTATATACTGTATCATGCTGTAGCAATACAGTATATACTGTATCATGCTGTAGCAATACAGTATATACTGTATCATGCTGTAGCAATACAGTATATACTGTATCATGCTGTAGCAATACAGTATATACTGTATCATGCTGTAGCAATACAGTATATACTGTATCATGCTGTAGCAATACAGTATATACTGTATCATGCTGTAGCAATACAGTATATACTGTATCATGCTGTAGCAATACAGTATATACTGTATCATGCTGTAGCAATACAGTATATACTGTATCATGCTGTAGCAATACAGTATATACTGTATCATGCTGTAGCAATACAGTATATACTGTATCATGCTGTAGCAATACAGTATGTACTGTATCATGCTGTAGCAATACAGTATATACTGTATCATGCTGTAGCAATACAGTATGTACTGTATCATGCTGTAGCAATACAGTATATACTGTATCATGCTGTAGCAATACAGTATGTACTGTATCATGCTGTAGCAATACAGTATGTACTGTATCATGCTGTAGCAATACAGTATGTACTGTATCATGCTGTAGCAATACAGTATGTACTGTATCATGCTGTAGCAATACAGTATGTACTGTATCATGCTGTAGCAATACAGTATGTACTGTATCATGCTGTAGCAATACAGTATGTACTGTATCATGCTGTAGCAATACAGTATATACTGTATCATGCTGTAGCAATACAGTATATACTGTATCATGCTGTAGCAATACAGTATATACTGTATCATGCTGTAGCAATACAGTATATACTGTATCATGCTGTAGCAATACAGTATATACTGTATCATGCTGTAGCAATACAGTATATACTGTATCATGCTGTAGCAATACAGTATATACTGTATCATGCTGTAGCAATACAGTATATACTGTATCATGCTGTAGCAATACAGTACTGTACCACCCTGCCCTGCCCAACAATGGCCACACCTGCTATAACCATGGCGGTGGATTTTGTCAAACCAATTGTGGTGATATTTTTGACTTAGGTTTTGTGTTTAGGTTGATTTATAAACTGTTTTAGTCTTAGATTAATGTGTTTTAGTCAGTGTGGCTTGAACATTGCCATTTTGGCACACAGTTTACTGTAGGATTATTGCCAGACATTTTGGATGATTTTCATACAGTATTTTATTTTGGGGTTTAGGTGAGTTATAAACTGCTTTTAGGCATTGTTTAATTTGTTTTAAAGCTATTTTGGGGTTTAGGTGAGTTATAAACTGCTTTTATTATTTGTTTAATTTGTTTTAAAGCTATTTTGGGGTTTAGGTGAGTTATAAACTGCTTTTAGGCATTGTTTAATTTGTTTTAAAGCTATTTTGGGGTTTAGGTGAGTTATAAACTGCTTTTAGGCATTGTTTAATTTGTTTTAAAGCTATTTTGGGGTTTAGGTGAGTTATAAACTGCTTTTAGGCATTGTTTAATTTGTTTTAAAGCTATTTCGGGGTTTAGGTGAGTTATAAACTGCTTTTAGGCATTGTTTAATTTGTTTTAAAGCTATTTTGGGGTTTAGGTGAGTTATAAACTGTTTTTAGGCATTGTTTAATTTGTTTTAAAGCTATTTTGGGGTTTAGGTGAGTTATAAACTGCTTTTAGGCATTGTTTAATTTGTTTTAAAGCTATTTTGGGGTTTAGGTGAGCTACAAACTGCTTTTAGGCATTGTTTAATTTGTTTTAAAGCTATTTTGGGGTTTAGGTGAGTTATAAACTGCTTTTAGGCATTGTTTAATTTGTTTTAAAGCTATTTTGGGGTTTAGGTGAGTTATAAACTGCTTTTAGGCATTGTTTAATTTGTTTTAAAGCTATTTTGGGGTTTAGGTGAGTTATAAACTGCTTTTAGGCATTGTTTAATTTGTTTTAAAGCTATTTTGGGGTTTAGGTGAGTTATAAACTGCTTTTAGGCATTGTTTAATTTGTTTTAAAGCTATTTTGGGGTTTAGGTGAGTTATAAACTGCTTTTAGGCATTGTTTAATTTGTTTTAAAGCTATTTCGGGGTTTAGGTGAGTTATAAACTGCTTTTAGGCATTGTTTAATTTGTTTTAAAGCTATTTTGGGGTTTAGGTGAGTTATAAACTGCTTTTAGGCATTGTTTAATTTGTTTTAAAGCTATTTTGGGGTTTAGGTGAGTTATAAACTGCTTTTAGGCATTGTTTAATTTGTTTTAAAGCTATTTTGGGGTTTAGGTGAGCTACAAACTGCTTTTAGGCATTGTTTAATTTGTTTTAAAGCTATTTTGGGGTTTAGGTGAGTTATAAACTGCTTTTAGGCATTGTTTAATTTGTTTTAAAGCTATTTTGGGGTTTAGGTGAGTTATAAACTGCTTTTAGGCATTGTTTAATTTGTTTTAAAGCTATTTTGGGGTTTAGGTGAGCTACAAACTTGTGTTTGGACTCATTTGGGTGGGTTTAGGACTTGGTTGGGAGGGAAACCCAAGGCTGGGAAATGCATGCCTATACTTTACATGTTAAATCTACCCTGGGGTACAATACCCCACCTAACATTGGGTTTTTACCTAACCAATTGCATCGTTAAACCGGGGTATGCCTGTATATCTCAGATGCCTTCATCCCGAAAGGGGTGGCCACAAACAAATTGCCTTCATGTCACTCTGTCCCCCACCATTTTGCTGTCCCTCCTCCAGCTCACACCCCCTCTATATCACACACTAAATTTAATTGTTTCCAGTACGGTACAACATTCATTTGGTGTGAGTGCTGGTGTGAGGCTAAAACACTGGAATCAGTCTTTTTCTGTTTGGGGCACCGTGACAGCCAATACCCTCTTACACTCAGTAACCTGCCCTTTTTTTTTCTGTTTTTAATAATAATAATAATAATACACAAAGTGGCACATCACAGCAGTACCATATGTAACTACAAAAGACATCAGTATCTTGTGTACTCACTATACTCAGTTTTTTTTATCGGGGCGAAGATGCACTTGACAGGTTGGTGATGACTGGCTGAATGCAACATGTCTGAATAACATGTACTAACCCTAATTACCCCTCACATATATGTTGTTAATTAATAGTACTAGTACAGACATTATGAACTAATGATGCAGTCAGCCAATCACCACCAACCTGTCAAGTGCATCTTCGTCTCGATAAAAAAAAAAAAAGTATGGCCTAGGCTACAATGGTGTATTACTGTACTTACCAAGCTTTATCCTGAAAGTTGACACATCCTGCTGATGATAATATTTTTTACTGTCTTATTAAAAAAAAAAAAATGCTGAGCAATGACTTACCAATATTACCCCCACGAAAAGGCCACATTACCCGTTAGGGTGTAATTACCCCCAGGTTATGAACAACTGGCCTATGCCATAACACACCACCAAAAACACACACACACTGCCACTACTGACATTACACTCACTACAACTACACATCTTGCGGTTTTTTAAAATGCGGAAAAGTTACTGAAGAAAGCTGACTTTGAAATGAAACAAACATATTCCTGCTTTTATTTCCTGATTTTGTAAATATTACTCATTTGTGGTAAATATTATCCAAAAATTATTCCTCTACCCATATACAGAGCCAAAATCCTATATATTAATGGCAGAACACACAGCATCCAGTGCCCTATTGATACGCTTGTTGCTATGGAATGCAGGATGAAGCTCAGAAGCTGCCTCATCCTGGGATCTGCCATCCTCCTTTCAGGGAATAGTGAGGGACCTGATGGATGTTTTTATTGCCAGGCAGATCCACCGGCCTGTTATATGGGTGCCAGGACATGAAGGCGACCCTCTCCATGTACATAAGAGAGAATTATAACACTGATCCTGTCCCAGCCTCCACACACCATGCCATTACTCCTGTATCGCATGATTTTTATATACTTTTACTATATGTAATTAACCTTAAAAACTTGGCAATAAAATAACAATACTTACTTTTAAAATCCAAGCCGTCAGGGTCCAGTACAAAAGAAATAATAACTTCGCCAAACCCATCTTCGCGTCCCTGCGGCACCATCGTTTGCCTCTATATTTCCGTAATTCTTTTAGCTATTTTTGCTGGTAATTAATGTACTAAAATGAATTAGTTTTCATTATTATAACAAAATATTTGGTTTATTTGTATTTTTTTCTTGTATTTTTTTACTGCAGGTTATTTTATTCTAGACTTTGTAACGGAAAATTAAGACAGTTTCATCATTACATAAACCGTAAATGAACATTTTTTTTTTTTTTATCGTATCCTGCATTAATTTTATTACACTTAGCGATTTATGGAGTTCAAATTATTTTTTTGAGTTATATATTCACTGGCTGAATTAATTAATGTCAAAAGTGAAGAATGCGCCTTCTTCTCTGCCTGCCTTCCTTCCCTTATCTCTCTCTGCCTTCTTTCTTTCTCTCCAGTCCTTCCTTCCTTCCTTCCTTTTCCTTCTTTCCTTCTTCATTATCAGTTCCTCCCTGCCTTCCTACTTTCTTTTTATTTCATTCCCCTTCTTTTCCTCCTCCTTCTTTCCCTCCTATCTTTCTCCCAGCCTTCGTTACTTCTTTCCTTTGTCTCCTTCCTTCCTTCCCATTCTTTTCTTTCTTCTTTTCCTTTCCCTATTTCATTTGCCTTCCTTCCTTCCTTCTTTCCTCGTCCTTCTTTATTTCTTTCCTTCCTTTCTTTCTTCCTGCTCTCCCTTCTGTCCTTCCTTCCTTCCTTCCTCCCTTCCCCTTCCTAATTCATTCTTTCTTCCTTCCTTCTTTCTTATTTCCTTTCTTTTTGCCTGTTTTCTTTCTTCTTCCATCCTTCCTTCCTTCCTCTTTTCCATCTTTATAGGCGTTTCTTCCTTCATTTCTCTGCCTTCCTTCTCTTCTACCTGCCTCCTTCCTTTCCTTCATTTATTCCCTTCTTCTTTCCTTGTATTCATTCACTGCCTTTCTTTTCCTCTTTGCATCCTTCCCTTCCTCTTCCATCACTTTCCTACCTTCTTTCCTTCTCTCTCTCTCTCTCTCTCTCTCACCCTTCCGTAACTCCTTTCAGCTCAGTTGATGGCCAAGTGTAGTCAGACTGGAGGGTTGATTTGACTAGTAACCAAGGAGACTCATTCCTGCCTCATAACAAAGATCCGTAAACCCCTTTCAGCTCAGCTGATGGCCAGATGTAGTCAGATATGAGGGTTGATTCGACTAGTAACCAAGGAGACTCATGGAGATGGCTGCCTTCACCTGGTGGCACTGATATAACCAGGCGGTGGACCTGCCTGTCTATACAAACCTGCCTTAACTCCCTCCCTGTCAGCTGAAAGGACGATGATGGACCGCAGGATGAGGACAACTTCAGCCTGCAGTCGACTGGGTTGATATTTATGATGAACCGAGGGATACTACTACTGCTGCTGCTACTACCACTACCACTACTACTACTGCTGCTACTACTGCTACTACAACTACCACTGCTACTACTGTTACTGCTACTACTACTACCCTACCACCACTACTAAGTTGCTGCTACAACTATTACCATTACTGTACTACTCATACTACTGCTACTACTACTACTACTAGCCTACCACCACTACTATACTACTACTACTACTATTACCACTACTGAACTACCACTACTACTACAACTACTACTACTAATCCCTTGAAAGCGTAGGGTTCAGGGGCTAGGCTATTAAGTCCTGCTATGGCAAGGCTGACCAGCCTCACACGCCCCTGAGTGGCATTATGTCAGCACTGAACCCCAACCAACCCTTGGACATAAAGAGTTACAGGCTTAGTCCCATTGGCCCACTGAACCCACTAAACCACCAGGCCTCAAGAGCAGTAATAGCAGCTATACTCTCTTCACCGCAACTTGGCCCAGATTTTCGTCATTTTGCAGCTTATTTCCCACACGTGACAAGAGTTAACCGTTACTCCCAGTCCTTCATTTATGCAACAGGTCAACTCTGGAACTGTCTCCCTCTGTCTGTATTTCCTACTTCCTATGATCTCCAGTGTAGGTAGATAGGTAGGTAGGGAAGTTAACCGTTACTCTCAGTCCTTCATTTATGCAACAGGTCAACTCTGGAACTGTCTCCCTCTGTCTGTATTTCCTGCTGCCTATGATCTCCAGTCTTTCCAACGCAGTGTGTCCAGGCATCTCTTAATGAACGGATCTTGAATTTGGCTCTTTTGTATTGTTTTTGTTTTTTCTTGGAAGGGACGGTTTGCGGGCTCCTGGCCTTTGGTTCCTTCTTCCTTGCATTAAGGAAAAAAAAAGTTAGTCTGGCTGGAATACTTAAGGCGCCGCCAGAATGTGCGTGGTGGAGCTGTGTTAAGGTTAATTACTTTTTACAGGACATTTAGAGAGGATGGAGAGTGAAAGACTGACGAGGAGAGTGTATGTGAGTGAGGTGGAGGGGGGAGAGGGAGGGGCAGGCCAAGGATGAGATGGAGGGATGGAGTGGAGAGGTATATGAGAGAGGAGGGTGTGAGCTGGGAGCAAGGCATTGAAATGGCCGGGGACAGGGCGACACGGAGGCGATTAGTTTGTGGCCACCCTTACGGGATTAAGGCGTCTGGCAATAGATAGACAGAATAGATAGTAATGACAGAGATAATGAGGGAATAATGCAGTGAGTGATAATGATGACAGAAATAATGAAGGAAGGATTGAGTGATATTACCAAGGAAAAATAAGTGCAGGGATTCAGACAGATAGATAGACAGACAGATAGATGGATAGATAAACAGACAGATAGATAGATATAGAGACAGACAGATAAATGGATAGGTTCATAGACAGATAGATAGAGACAGATAAATAGACAGATAGGTAGATAGATGGACAGACAGACAGATAGATAGGTAGACAGATAGACAGACAGACAGATAGATAGATAGAGGCTAGATTCAGTGGGTGGTAGTGATAGCGATGGAGTTGTCAGTGAGTGCTGGTGGAGTGACTAGGTTAGTGATGGTGATGGAGTGAGTGACAGAAAGTGACGGGATTAAGTGTAGACAGACAGATAGACAGACAGACAGACAGACAGATAGACAGACAGATAGATAGAGGATAGATTCAGTGGGTGGTAGTGATAGCGATGGCGTTGTCAGGTAGTGCTGGTGGAGTGACTAAGTAAGTGATGGTGATGCAGTGAGTGACAAAGTGACGGTATTAAGTGATAGTGATGGTGATGCAGTGAGTGACAGTGACGGTATTAAGTGATAGTGATGGTGATGCAGTGAGTGACAGTGACGGTATTAAGTGATAGTGATGGTGATGCAGTGAGTGACAGTGACGGGATTAAGTGATAGTGATGGTGATGCAGTGAGTGACAAAGTGACGGGATTAAGTGATAGTGATGGTGATGCAGTGAGTGATAGTGATGCAGTGATTCAACGAGTAACTTATAGTGATGGAGTGGCTCAGTAATAGTGATAGAGTTATTCAGAGAGGTGTAGTGACAGTAATGGAGTGATTCAGTGATAGTTACAGTGATGGGGTGATGCAACGAGTTATAGCGATCGATTGAGTGATGATGATGATGTGGCTGAGGGATAGTTATGGTGCTGGGGTGTCACCCTTTGCACGTGAGAGTAAGAAAGCTGTAATGGTTTATGTATAGGTGTGTGTGTGTGTGTGTGGAGAAGGGGTGTGTGCAGTGAGAGACATCGTTTGGTGTACAGATAAATGGTACAACACTAAAATAATATGAATTCCAGCCACTCGGCTTAGGGCTTAGGCTGTCAACAGTTATTTCATCGGTAATAATACTGCCTTTATTAAACAGTATATCTTCAAATCAGGCCAAAATTTCAACATCTTCCCACACTGAGCGGGAAAACGATAGTATATTTTCCCTGTATACACCACAAACATCGTATATTAATGCAGTGTTAATGTACAGTTAGATGTTTACCACTAATTCGTACAGATTTATCCCTGAGGCACGAGTGAAAGATTTGATAGTACGTACATTTGCGGTGATTGGCTGCGGGGCCTGACGCCGGAAAGAGATGACATCTGATTGGCTGTGTGACGTCACTACACTACCCACAATGCAACAGCCGACCAGGAGGGCAGGCGCAGGCAAGGAAGTTACCGGTGCGGGTTTTTTTGTTGGTGTATTTTTGTCAATGTACCAACTTGTGGTGCACTTACACAAGACTATGGGCTACATCAGCGGTGTGAGACAACAGCGAGCTGCCAGAACGAGGCAGCGTGTGTCTAGCAGCACAAATGAACGGGTAAGGCGTGTGAAAATAGCAAGCCTGTGCTGGTGTCAATATGGCATAGAATGTGAGGCGTGAGGTGTGGCTGCGTGAACCTGACGCAGTGCCATCGGTTTTGTTAATACCAGCAATATAGCTCAGGCATCTTTCATGAACGAAAAATGTTGTCATGTTGCAGCTGATTTCTTACAGAT
This sequence comes from Coenobita brevimanus, assembly GCF_032717465.1. Classification (NCBI taxonomy): domain Eukaryota; kingdom Metazoa; phylum Arthropoda; class Malacostraca; order Decapoda; family Coenobitidae; genus Coenobita; species Coenobita brevimanus. The sequence continues at coordinate 234,580 of NC_137046.1, read as the reverse complement.
TAAACAAGACTCAGAGACACTGGCATTACATGATTACATCACTTGTGTAGCACTTTATGATTTGCATCGTGTTACCGTAACATGTGCCTATCACCTTCCTGCTGGAGCCCTGGCACCACCACCATTACCATAGAATCACCTAACCACCGCCACCACCACATAGGCACCTCTCATCCACCACCACGACCATACCACCCAACCACCACCACACCACCCAACCACCACCACACCACGACCCCACCCAACCACCACCACCCGTCCACCACCACCACGGCCGCCGCCGCTGCAACCACAACCACCACCACCACCACTTGGATCTTGAGCTTTTCTTCAAATTTATTCATGGCAGTTATTCATGTGTGTGTGTGTGTGCGCGCGCGCCTGCCTAGTCTAAGTGGCCTGGTACATATATAGATGTATTGTGCGTATCACACGTTAATTTTCTCACACTAACATATATGTTTATGGCACTGACAGTGTAAGACAAGAAACAGACAAAACAAATTGCTGAGGAAAAGGCGTCACGGTCTACGAACGGACTAGAAATCTATCTATATCTATTACCAGACGCCTTAATCCCGTAAGGGGTGGCCACAAACATATCGCCTCCATGTCGCCCTGTCCCCCGCCATTTCATTGCCCTGCTCCCAGCTCTCACCCCCGTCTCTCATATACCTCTCCACTCCATCCCTCCATCTCATCCTTGGCCTCCCCTCCCCTTCTCCCCTCCACCTCACTCACACACTCCTCGTCAGTCTCTAACCCTCCATCCTTTCCACATGGCCAGACTAGAAATGCAGTCCTATGAATCAGTCATCTTTCAGTCGTTTCAGCTTCTCTGTTGTTACTCATCCTGTCGCTCTCGTCAGTCCAATTTGCTGCCCCTCATGGCCTCATTCTTGGTCTGCCTCTCCTCATTCTTGGTTTGCCTCTCCTCATTCTTTAGTCAGTTGCACGTGTGGATGTGGATGTGATAGGGAGCGTTAGGAGAAATACATTGAGGTGGATTGGCCATGTGGAGAGGATGGAGAGTGAGAGACTGACGAGGAGAGTGTATATGAGTGAGGTGGAGGGGGAGAGAGGGAAGGGGAGGCCGAGGATGAGATGGAGTGGAGAGGTATATGAGAGAGGGGGGTGTGAGCTGGGAGCAGGGCAGTGAAATGCCGGGGGACAGGGCGACATGGAGGCGATTTGTCTGTGGCCACCCCTTACGCGATTGAGGCGTCTGGCAGTAGATAGATAGATAGATAGACATGTATACCCATTCAGCATTAATGGGTTCTCCAATATGAGGAAAATGGTGATGGAGTTTGGCAGTTAATGGGACAGAGTGACGTAGAGACCAGCTTGGCTCAGGTAATGGCAGGATATATTAGCTGTTTACCAGGCCTTTGATACTCTCTCTCTCTCTCTCTCTCTCTCTCACACACACACACACACACACACACACACATTCCTACCTCTATGCACACACACATTCACCTCTCTCTCTCTCTCTCTCTCTCTCTCTCTCACACACACACACACACACACACACACACACACACACAATACAACTCAGTACAATGGTGTGGGTCAGGGCTTTGCCTATTGCCTGCGTGTTGAATTATTTTTCCCGCCAAATTTAAGGCCAGTTTACAGCAAAGGCGATTTTCATGTAATAAGACGCCTGAAATAGACCTAGTAGCGGGAGAGAGAGAGAGGGAGATACGTAGACAAAAAATGTCACCGGACTGAGACGGTTAAGGGTGGTATTCTGAGAGGCTGGATATTTCGTAACTGCTCTTCCTTATTGAATTATTTTGCACATTATACCTCAATATTATTTTGCTTGTTACCAACAAAAACCATGTCGGTATTACAACGCTACAAATGACCTACAGGAGAATGTTAATCTGTAATATACGGGATAAATCGCTTAGGAGAAGGTGCTACGAAGCCTGCTAGTGGATGCCAGTGTAAGGCAGCTCTGTGAGACCGCTGATAAGGCTCATATCCCAGAGATAAGCGATGGAGCACACAACGAGGCAGAAAAACAGATTAACACAGAAGCAAGAGGCTGTCGGCCGGCGCCAAGGTT
>NC_137046.1:140000-225000 GCF_032717465.1 Coenobita brevimanus | reverse complement strand
ATTTTGTTTATTACACCTTACTGTTCTCTTCTGTTTTACAAAAATCCCTTCATTACCACCATACTCTATAAATAACTTACAAAAGGATATCAAGCAGCCATATCCCAAAATAAATCACTGAGGCAGAGATGTTGGGGAGCTTCCATAGCTAACCAACGAAAATACGAACCTGATGTGTGAGGAACTAGTTAGAGAAGAACAGGGAGGTTTTAGGAAGGGAAGAGGTTGTGTAGATCAGATATTCATTCTTAGATCTTTAGTGGAAAAGTTTCTAGAGAAGGGAAAGAAGTTGTATGTGGCCTTCATAGATTTGGAGAAAGCATATGACAGGGTGGATAGACAAGGATTGTGGAAAGTATTAAGAATTTATGGAGTAGATGGGAAGTTGTTGAATGCTGTGAAGAGTATGTATGATGGTGCTAAGGCTGCAGTGTGTTTGGATAGTGAACTGAGTGAATTTTTCTCTTTGAAGGTTGGGTTGAAACAGGGATGTGTCATGTCTCCATGGTTGTTCAATCTGTACATGGATGGGGTAATAAAAGAGGTACAAGGTAGGGTAGTGGATGTTGGAGTGGCCCTGATGAGAGAGGGTAGTGTTTGGAAACTCCCTGTACTGTTGTTTGCAGATGATACTGTGTTGTTGAGTGAAGACGAAGGGGAGCTGCAAGGCTTGGTGGATGAGTTTGGGAGAGTGTGTAAGAAACGGAATCTTAAGATGAATGTAGGGAAGAGTAAAGTGATGGTCTTTGAGAGAAGTGAAGTGAGTGAATGTACAGCGAGGTTGGATGGTGAGGCATTGGAAAATGTGAGTACGTTTAAGTACTTGGGTAGTGTGATGAGCAAGGATGGAGGTTTGGAGGGTGAAGTGCTTGAAAGGGTACAGCAGGGAAGAAAGGTTGCTGGTTCTTTGAAAGCAGTGATAAGAAACAGGGAAGTGAGCATGGAAGTGAAAAAGTTACTGCATGACAGTATTGTGATACCAACTCTAACGTATGGAAGTGAAGCTTGGACATTGTTGGAAGGACACAAGTCAGTAGTGAGAGCAGTGGAAATGAGTTATTTAAGAGGAGCCTGTGGAGTCACATGGAGAGACAGGCTGACACATGAGGATATAAAGGAGCATTGTGGTGTGGATGTGGATGTGATAGGAAGCGTTATGAGGAACACACTGAGGTGGTTTAGCCATGTGGAGAGGATGGAGGGTGAGAGACTGACGAGGAGAGTGTATGTGAGTGAGGTGGAGGGGGAGAGAGGGAGGGGGAGGCCAAGGATGAGATGGAGGGATGGAGTGGGGAGGTATATGAGGGAGGGGGTTGTGAGCTGGGAGCAGGGCAGTAAAATGACGGGGGACAGGGTGACGTGGAGGTGATTTGTTTGTGGCCACCCCGTACGGGAATAAGGCATCTGGTGATAGATAGATAATTATTATTATCATTCTTATTATTATTATCATTATTATTATTATTATTATTATTATTATTATTATTATTATTATTTATTATTATTATTATTATTATTTATTATTATTATTATTATTATTATTATTATTATTATTATCATTATTATTATTTCAGATTATGTGAGGTGTTGCTCCACTCATCCTCGGTCTCCCCCTCCCCACCTTAGGGCTGATTTGCTGCCTGTGGTTGAAGAACTGCCAAGAGCCGTTGATGCATTAAAGTACACTAGAAACCGCGGAACATCTGTTGTGGCTGGGTGAGTACTGTAGATAGATGGATAGATAGATGAATTATATAGATAAATAGTTAGGTAGGTAGGTAGGTAGGTACATAGGGTGGCATGTGCAGATACACTGAATGTAAGATTTGATAGGTAGGTAGGTAAGTAGGTAGGTAGGTAGGTACATAGGGTGGCATGTGCAGATACACTGAATGTAAGATTTGATAGGTAGGTAGGTAGGTAGGTACATAGGGTGGCATGTGCAGATACACTGAATGTAAGATTTGATAGGTAGGTAGGTAGGTAGGTACATAGGGTGGCATGTGCAGATACACTGAATGTAAGATTTAGTTAGTTAGGTAGGTAGGTAGGTACATAGGGTGGCATGTGCAGATACACTGAATGTAAGATTTGATAGGTAGGTAGGTACATAGGGTGGCATGTGCAGATACACTGAATGTAAGATTTGATAGGTAGGTAGGTACATAGGGTGACATGTGCAGATACACTGAATGTAAGATTTGATAGGTAGGTAGGTAGGTAGGTACATAGGGTGGCATGTGCAGGTACACTAATGTAACATTTGATAGGTGGATAGATTGCTTGGGTAAATGATCCAGAGAGAGAGAGAGAGAGCTGCCTCACCCCCACACCTGTCACAACAACACAGTATATACGTATGTGTTGCCAGGCTTCTAATAAACACCAATATCTCAGTGGTTCCTGCCCTGCCCTCCCTTCCTTCCTTCCTTCCTTCCTTCCTTCCTTCCTTCCTTCCTCCCCTCTCTCCCTCCCCTCTCTTCTCAGCCAGTGTGAGGCATCTCATTGCATCCCTTTTCTGTCCAACTCTCTAATGCAAGAGTTAACCGTTACTCCCAATCGTTCATTTATGCAACAGGTCAACTCTGGAACTGTCTCCCTCTGTATTTCCTGCTTCCTATGATCTCCAGGCTTTCAAATGCAGTGTGTCCAGGCATCTCGAAATGATCGGATCTTGAATTTGGCTCTCTCTTGTATTTTGTTTTTCTCTTGGAAGGAACAGTAATTGCCGGCTCGTGGCCTTTGGTTCCTTCTTCCTAGCATAAAAATAGATCTAGAAATAAAAAAATATTAAGGTAGATAAGATGTAAGAATGTCTGTCTATCTGTCTATTGCCAGACACCATAATCCCGTAAGGGGTGGCCATTTGACTCTTTGAGTTATTTGTTTTACAGGGAGGGGCACTAACCCTCCACCAACCCACTTGACACGTAGGGAGCACGTATGGTTTGGTTATATGGTTACCACCCAGCGTTGTAAATGGTTTCTTGGCTTACAGGAAACCATTTGGCTTGCTATGTAATAATGTACTAAAGATACAGTCCATGGTAATCTGAAGTACACATGTTAAGACAGAAATACTCCCAAGTGATCTGATGCCATTCTTCTTAATCTTCTTCGTATGTCAGTCCACACGTCACCCATCTTACGCAGATTTTACGCATGGAGACTTTGATCTTACGCAGCTATTATGCCACAGGTTTACCTGATACATGGTGGTGACTATCATCCATTCATTTGATGTAGTGCTGCCTACTTCTTCCTTCACATTTACGAGTATCATTCTTTTTCTATATCTGTCCTCCCATCTTCCTATTTCTTACCATCATCCACTCACTTGATGTAGTGCTGTTTACATCTTCCTTCACCTTTATCATTCTCTTTCCGTGCCTGCCCTCCTCTCTTCCTATTTCTCCCATCTTTCTTGTCACTTCTTATTGCTTTTCTTTCCTTTACAGGTGGCTTTACATTGAGTGACAAGCCAAATGGTTTCCTGTAAGCCAGGAAACAATTTACAACGCTGGGTGGTAACCATATAACCAACCCATGCTTGTTTCATACGTGTTAGCAAGTGGGTTGGCGGAGGGTTAGTGCCCCTCCCCGTAAAACAACCAACTGAAAGACATACAGCCACCCCTTACAGGATTATGTGTCTGGGTGTAGATAGAATACTGTAGATAGTTTAGATCGTACGCAAATCTTACCCCAACAGGTTAAAATCTCACACCAATCTTACGCCAGCAGGTTCTTACGCCAATTTTACATCCCCAGGGTTGAGACAGTTTAGATCTTATGCAAATCTCACCCTGACAGGTTTAAATCTCACACCGATCTTACGCCAATTTTACATCCCTAGCGTTGAGACAGTTTAGATCTTATGCAAATCTCACCCTGACAGGTTTAAATCTCACACCGATCTTACGCCAATTTTACATCCACAGGGTTGAGACAGTTTAGATCTTACGCAAGTCTGACCCTAACAGGTTTAAATCTCACACCAATCTTACGCCAGTTTTACATCCACAGGGTTGAGACAGTTTAGATCTTACGCAAGTCTCACCCTGACAGGTTTAAATCTCACACCGATCTTACGCCAATTTTACATCCACAGGGTTGAGACAGTTTAGATCTTACGCAAGTCTCACCCTGACAGGTTTAAATTTCACACCGATCTTATGCCAATTTTACATCCGCAGGGTTCTACAAGGAGGGTTTGGGAGATGGGGTGAGGGGAAGGGGAGAGTCACACCCCTATTGGCAGCACGTACACTGTCAGAGAACGGCAAAGCAGGAGGTGGTGGCAGTCGTGTCCAGGTTTAGGCAGATATGGTGGGTGTGATAGGAAGTGTTAGAAGAAACACACTGAGGTGGTTTGGCCATGTGTAGAGGATGGAGAGTGAGAGACTGACGAGGAGAGTGTATGTGAGTGAGGTGGAGGGGGAGAGAGGGAGGGGGAGGCCAAGGATGAGATGGAGGGATGGAGTGGAAAGGGATATGAGAGAGAGGGGTGTGAGCTGGGAGCAGGGCAGTGAAATGGCGAGGGACAGGGTGACGTGGAGGTGATTTGTTTGTGGCCACCCGTACGGGATTAAGGCATCTGGCAATAGATAGATAGATAGACATAAACCACACAGACCTTACACCTCTTACTATACTCCTTTCACCTTAACTTGGCCGAGATTTTCATACTTATGTAGCTCAGTGGCAGAAAAAGTCGTTGGTTTCTTGGCTAGCACTTCTTTGTGACTAGCGCCGTATTTGTATTGTATTGTTTATAAAGACTTCAACTATCTATCCATCTATCTGTCTATCTGTGGAAGGGGAGAGGAGAGGGAGACCAAGGATGAGGTGGAGGGCTGGAGTGGGGATATATGAGAGAGGGGGATGTCAGTTGGAGGGAGTGCAGCTAAATGACAGAGGATAAGGTGACGTGGAGGTGATTTATTTGTGGCTGCTCCTTACAGTATTAAGGTGTCTGGCAATAGATAGATAAATATGGCAATAGATAGATAAATGGATAGATAGATAGATAGTGGAATGTGTGGTATTTGCATTGGTCATCATTGTATTGTGAAGAAATAATGATGAGACGATGTTGATGATGATGATGATGATGATGATGATGATGTTGATGATGATGGTGATGATGATGATGACAACAATGATGATTTATTTTATTTTTGCCACTCTCTCAAATTCTCTCTCTGTGGCCAGTGGTGTTGTGGTGGAGGCGGAGACACAACAGCTGCTACAACTACCTTCTGTCAACAGTTGGGTGTGGGAACAGCCGCAGATATTACTGATGCTGCAACACAGCTGAGAGAGAGAGAGAGAGAGAGAGGCAGGAAGGGAGAGAAGAGGGTGTGGGAAAGAGTGAGGAAGAGGATGGGAAGGGAAGGGAAGAGAGAAAATGAATTGGAAGGAATGGCACAGAGAGAAAGAGAGAGAGTGGTGGGTGGGAAGGAGAGAGAAAGAGGATGGGAAAGAAAGGGAAGAGAGGAAATGAATTGGAAGGAATGAGAGAGAGAGAGGCAGGAAGGAGTGAGGAAGGAAGAAGATGGAAAGGGAAGGGAAGAGAGAAAATGAATTGGAAGGAATGAGAGAGAGAGAGAAAGGAGTGGTGAAGAAGGAAGAGGATAGGAAGGGAGAGAAAATGTGAGTTTATGAGACCAAAACTGAATTGGAAGGAATGAGAGAGAGAGAGTATACAAGAACTCTACTGTGTTTATATATTGCTGTTGATTCTGGTTGAACTAAACTTGCAGAGTGAGAGACTAACTAGGAGAGTGTATGTGAATAAGGTGGAGGGGGGAGGAGAGAGGGAGAGGAAGACTGAGGATGAGATTGAGTGATGGAGTAGAGAGGTATATGAGAGAGGGGTGTGAGTCAGGGGGGATGGAGAGTGAGAGACTAACTAGGAGAGTGTGTGTGAATGAGGTGGAGGGGGGGGAGAGAGGGAGAGGAAGACTGAGGACGATATTGAGTGATGGAGTAGAGAGGTATATGAGAGAGGGGGAGGTGTAGGTTGGGGGGATGGAGAGTGAGAGACTAACTAGAAGATGTGTCAGAGAGGTGGAGGGAGGGGAAGACTGAGGATGGGATGGAGTAGAGAGGTATATGAGAGGGGGGTGTAAGTTGGGGGGAGGGCTGGGAAATAGCAGGGGACAGGGTGACATGGAGGCACTTGGTTTGTGGCCACCCCTTATGGAATTAAGACGTCTGGCTATAGATAGGTGATAGGTAGATAGATAGGTAGATAGACATACATGGATAGATAGATAGATAAATAATTACCAATATCTCTCCTCCACAGGTATACAGATCTAGGCCTGCCGTCCAAGTTGGTTATAGAGACAGAAGTGCTGTGTAATTTTCTGTGTCACGTCACCACTGTTACAACCAGGTCCCTTTTAACAACTTCCAACATGCCTTCTGTGGTACCCACATGGTAAGTGGGTCTTATCCTTGTCCTAGATTTTTATTGTTGTTATTTATTATTATTATTATTATTAGTGTATTATTATTACAGTAACCCCTCATTATACGATGGGGTTCCGTTCATGAAAACCCCATCGTAAAGCAATCCATCGTATAGCAATCCCATTATAACATGGAGTCAATGGGGATACATTCCCAGATGTGCCTAAACTCTCACATACACACATCTTAGCATTCACATACATGAAATATCCTTATGTTTAAACATTTAAAGTAACACATTAATAGTGAATAAAGAGAAAAAAGCATGAAAACTACAGTATACAGTATCTTAACTTTACTGAAGCAATCAGCGGTTGTTTATGTGGTTCCTAGACAATTTGCCATGAAGTCGGCAATTCGTCGTCATAATATGGACGTTCCCCCTCAGGACAATTCCCCGTCATTCTATAAACATACTTATTACTGATTAACTGATACTTTAATAGCTAATTCTCAGGGGGATCTATCAAAGTCTATTTTCATTCAATAGCATTGGCTCTGGATATCATTTGTAAGTTGCACTTTTAGACAATATATAACTTGTTTCTACCTTGCTGTAGTTGACTTTGAATTATGTTCTAGCATCACCCACAGCTGTTTTCATTAATTTCCATTGGTACTACAACATCCTGGGTATATTTTAAAACGACTTTGAAGAGGTACAAGTACAGTACTAAAAAACTAGTGTACTTCCTAAATAAACTGATATGAAAATAAACGACGGGGAATCATCCTGACGACGAAAAGTCCCGATGGCGAATTGTCTTGTTATTGTTGTGATGGCGAATTGACTTGATGGCGAAATATCCCGAAACATTTATATAGACATAACATGAAGATTATTTGTATAATTCCAAAGTATGTCGATCGTTCACTTAAGGTAATTAGGCATTTATATAAATGCCAATGTCTCGTATGTAGCCTTATGCTAAGATGAAGGATCGATCATAAATCAGCTGATTCACGTTTCAATATATTATTATTTTTCATTTAATGCCCATGATTTGATGCCATATTTTACATTTACTATATAAACAATAAACCACCATCACTTTTATAACTTACATAATTAAAAAACTAGTGTACTTGCTAAATAAACTGATATGTAAATAAATGATGGGGAATCGTCCTGACGGCGAATTGTCCCGACTCGGCCTCACAGTCACAGGGACTCACAGCCCTCACTCATCAATGTCAGAACTGCCTGGCTGGGCAGGGCTAGCTAATGAGGCTGGACCGGTGGACAAGTGTGTGTGGTCTAATGCCGACAGTGTGAGGACGTTTTTGTTGTGTTTGCACATTCGCTGTTCACTGAGCCGTGGATGATCCATTATTGTTGCAAATCGTTCCCATTGTATAGTGGGCATAGGGTACTAAAATTTTGACATTGTATAAGCGAAATATCGTACAAAGAGGCATCGTATAATGAGGGTTTACTGTATTATTATTATTATTATATATTATTATTATTATTATTATTAATATATACATGGATGGGGTTGTAAAGGAGGTGCAAGGTAGGGCAGTGGATGTGGGGGTGGCTCTAATGAATGAGGGTGAGATTTGGAAGCTTCCGGTGTTGCTGTTTGCTGATGATACAGTGCTGTTGAGTGAAGGTGAATGGGAGTTGCAAGGTTTGGTGAATGAATTTAGGACAGTGCGTAGGAGGAGGAATCTGAAAGTTAATGTAAACAAAAGTAAAGTTACGGTGTTTGAGAGGAATGAAGTCACAGAGTGTGCAGTGAGGTTGGATGGTGAGGATATGGAGAATGTGAGTGCATTCAAGTACTTGGGTAGTGTGATGAGTAAGGATGGAACTTTGGGGGATGAAGTACGTGAAAGGGTACAGCAGGGAAGGAAGGTTGTTGGTTCACTGAAAGCCGTGATGAGAAATAGGGAGGTGAGTATGGAAGTTAAGAAGTCACTGCATGATAGTATTGTGATCCCTACCCTGACGTATGGAAGCGAGGCATGGACCTTGCAAGAGGGGAACAAGTCAAGAGTGAGAGCAGTGGAAATGAGTTACTTGAGAGGAGCATGTGGAGTGACATGGAGGGATAGGTTGACGAATGAAGAAGTGAAGGAACATTGTGGGGTGGATGTGGATGTGGTTGAGAAGATTAGGAGAAATACACTGAGATGGTTTGGACATGTGGAGAGAATGGAGAATGAAAGACTGACTAAGAGAGTGTATGTAGGTGAGGTGGAGGGAGGGAGAGGGAGGGGTAGACCGAGGATGAGGTGGAGGGATGGAGTTGAGAGGTATATGAGGGAGGGTGGAGTGAGTTGAGGGGAGAGTAGTCAAGTGGTGGGTGACAGAGCGACTTGGAGGCGTTTTGTCTGTGGCCACCCTTTGCGGGATTAGGGCGTTGGGCTATAGATAGATAGATTATTATTATTATTATTATTATTATTATTATTATTATTGGTGGCATGTGGGGGTGCCCACCATCCACTCACTCAGTGTAGTGCTGCTCTTGGGTGTCTGCTCTTTCCTCTCCTCCATCCTTATTTCCATCCATCCTCTTTTGTCTTTCCTTCATTCCTTCCTCATCCTTCTGCCTGTGGGTGACTTTACACTCCCTCTTCTACCTTTCTTTCCTTCATTCTTTCCTCTTCCTTCTGTTTGTGGGTGACTACACTGAGTGACAAGCCAAATGGTTTCCTGTACGCCAGGAAACCATTTACTACACTGGGTGGTAACCATATAGCCAAATTATGGTGCCTGGTGATTTGGTGGGTAATTACGGCGCTCCAATCGGATTGAGCCGGTGCAGGTTTATATCCAAGGGGTGGTTGGGGTTTATTGCTCACATAATGCCACTCAGGGATGAGTGAGGCTGGTCACTCTCATCTTAAATGTCAGGACCATTTGCCTAGCACAGGGTTCCTATGCTTCTCATGGGGCAGCATAGGATTGATGATGGATGGATGGATGGAACAGGTAGATGTCATGAGAACAGGAATCTGGGCAATTATAAGTTATATGTAAAGATCATGGGAAGTAGTATCGCCAGGATACTATTGGGACAATATTGGGAATAAAGTGAACAGAGCACTAGTCAGCACTGGGGGCAGTGGGCAGAGAAACCACTAGTCAGCACTGGGGGCAGTGGGCAGAGACACCACTAGTCAGCACTGGGGCAGTGGGCGGAGAAACCACTAGTCAGCACTGGGGCAGTGGGCAGAGAAACCACTAGTCAGCACTGGGGCAGTGGGCAGAGAAACCACTAGTCAGCACTGGGGCAGTGGGCAGAGACACCACTAGTCAGCACTGGGGCAGTGGGCAGAGACACCACTAGTCAGCACTGGGGGCAGGGGGCAGAGAAACCACTAGTCAGCACTGGGGGCAGTGGGCAGAGACACCACTAGTCAGCACTGGGGCAGTGGGCAGAGACACCACTAGTCAGCACTGGGGCAGTGGGCAGAGACACCACTAGTCAGCACTGGGGCAGTGGGCAGAGACACCACTAGTCAGCACTGGGGCAGTGGGCAGAGACACCACTAGTCAGCACTGGGGGCAGTGGGCAGAGAAACCACTAGTCAGCACTGGGGCAGTGGGCAGAGACACCACTAGTCAGCACTGGGGCAGTGGGCAGAGAAATCACTAGTCAGCACTGGGGGCAGTGGGCAGAGAAATCACTAGTCAGCACTGAGGCAGTGGGCAGAGACACCACTAGTCAGCACTGGGGCAGTGGGCAGAGACACCACTAGTCGGCACTGGGGGCAGAGAAACCACTAGTCAGCACTGAGGCAGTGGGCAGAGAAACCAATCACTGTTGCTGCGTGGGAAGTCAGTATCGTGCTTAGTGTGGGCAGCGCACTTTATTGGTCTTAGGTGGAAGCTGTGCCATTGGGGGCCAAGTCACACGTGTATAGGTGGGCACTGCCATCACTGTTTGGGGACACCCCTATGAGTGATTCCGTGGCCCCTGGATGCTGAGGCCCCTGGCGGAACTCAGCCCCCATCAGCAGCCGGGCTGTGAGTTCCCCGCCGCCCCTCTACCCTCGCCGCCACCACACCCAGTCCCAACACTGAGTGACAGTGAAAGTGTCGTGACAGTGATACAGCGACATTAGGGCTGGGCAGTGAGCTACTCTGTGTAAGGGAGGCCTAGGGTAAGACCTGTCAGTGTTAATGTAACGAGACATGGAATAGTAGTGTAATAGTGAACCCGGCCAAGCAGTGAATGTAGTGTCTGCTTACACAAGCATATCTCAATTTCAGTAACATAGCCTTGGTCTAAGATCAGTCGGTGCTACCAGAACTAGGTCCCATTGGCTGCGGTCTCCGGCAGTTGGGGACGCTGACAGGAGCTGGCTGCGGCGTCGGCCTCCGTTGGGGTCCGTCAGGCTGGGCACCTTGGGGACTGGCTGCACAGAGGAGAGCCCGGTGGGAGCCACAGGGACTCTCCAGCAGTCCTCGGGGCTGGGACCTTTCTCCTGAAGGTTATCTCGCTGTGGGGATGTGGCAGCACCTGACAGAGGAGCGACTACAGGCCGTCTCCTGAAGGAGTGAGCGGCTACTGGCCATCTCCTGATTGCCTCCCGAGTGGCTACAGGCCGCCACAAGGGTGCTGCCTTGAGCTATAGGAGTAGCTCCACCCCGATCCCGTTGGGGGTCAGCTCACCTGAAGAGTAGTCTCTTTTTCCTGCTATGGTGGCGGCGGGTGAGTTCCGGGTCATAGGGGCGCGCGGCCTGGGAGGACTTATGTCCCTGTCGCCAGGGGTTGGGTCGCCCTCTATTCACCCCTCCATAGGCTCCTCCTGGGGTTGTTGAGATGCCCTTAGCAATGATGTCTGGCATTTTAATTATTATTATTATTATTATTATTATTATCATTGTTATTATAATAGTGGTAGGTGGTGGCAACACTCATCCACTCACTTAATGTAGTGCTGCCTACTTCTTCCTTAGCCTTTATCATTCTTTTTCTGTGCCTGTCCTCATCTCTTCCTATCTCTCCCATCTTTCCTGTCACTTCTTATTGCATTTCTTTCCTTTACAGGTGGCTTTACATTGTGTGACAAGCCAAATGGTTTCCTGTAAGCCAAGAAACCATTTACTACGCTGGGTGGTAACCATATAACCACACCATACGTGTTCCCTACGTGTCAACAAGTAGGTTGGTGGAGGGTTAGTGCCCCTCCCCATAAAACAAATAACTCAAAGTCAAATGGCCACCCCTTACGGGATTATGGCGTCTGGCAATAGATAGATAGATTATTAGTTTTTTTTCTCTTTATCATACCTCACCCTGTCCTAAGGTGATTATAATAATGATGATGATAGTGATGATGATGATGATGATAATGATGATGATAGTGATAATGATGATGATGATGTAAATGATGATGATGATGATAATGATGATGATAGTGATAATGATGATGATGTAAATGATGATGATGATGATAATGATGATGATAGTGATAATGATGATGATAGTGATAATGATGATGATGATGATGATAATGATGATGATAGTGATAATGATGATGATGATGATGTAAATGATGATGATGATGATAATGATGATGATAGTGATAATGATGATGATAGTGATAATGATGATGATGATGTAAATGATGATGATGATAATAATGATGATGATAGTGATAATGATGATGATGATGATGTAAATGATGATGATGATGATAGTGATAATAGTGATGCTGATGATGATGATGATAGTAATAATGATGATGACGATGATGATGATAGTGATAATGATGATGATGATGATGATAATAATAATAGTGATGATGATAGTGATAATGATGATGACGATGATGTAAATGATGATGCTAATAGTGATAATAGTGATGATGATGATAGTGATAATGATGGTGATGCTGATGATGACATCTCAACAGATGTATGTTGTGGTGTGGTGTGGTGTGGTGTGGTGTGGTGTGGTGTGGTGCTGTGGATTGCAGGAAGGACTAGGCAATTCAGCTGTGTTAATTCTGCCTACATCCTGCCTATTCCCTGACCCTGACCATCCTGGGTTTAATAACATGTACCAGGTAAGGGAAGCAGTGTATTGTTTATGTATATCTGGCCTGGGTTTTATATTACAGTATAGACAAAGCAGCCTAAGGGATATATAGAAAGAACTGTTTAGTACATGGATTGATAGATTATAGTGTTAAAAATAGATAGATAGATAGATATACTGTACTGTTAGAAAAATAGATAGATAGATTGATAGATAGCAATACGTGATGCATTTCTATTCACTCACTGATCAGAGCTATATAGTAGATAGTTAAATAGATAGATAGGTAGATAGACTGTACTGTTAGAAAAATAGATAGATAGATAGGTGGATAGATAGCAATATTTGATGCATTTATACCCACTTGCTGATCAGTGTGAAGACAGAATTGGCCCTGAGTGTGCCTTACTGCTCAGGCAATAGATAGATAGATAGATAAATAGATAGACAGACAGATAGATAGACAGCCAGATAGATAGATAGACAGATAGATAGATAGATGCACAGATAGATACACAGCACCATTTAAAAGATTCATTTTGGCCACAGATCAGTGCAAAGACAAGAGTTGGAAAATCATCATTGTTTTGTTGCATTCACCACTTTCAAGCAATAGACAGATAGATAGATAGATAGATACAGCGCCACATAATAGATTCATTTTGCCCACAGATGAACACAGTAGATAGACATAGATAGATAGACAGATAGATAGATTGATAGATAGACAGCACCACCTAATAGACTCATTTGGGGAGGGGTAGACCAAGGATGAGTGGAGCAACATGAATGTAACATATTCAGGTGGGTGTGAGGAGAGGATGGAGAATGAGAGACTGACTAGGAGAGTGTGTGAGATGGAGAGTAGGGAGGGAGATGGGGAGGGGGAGCCCAAGGATGAGTGGAGCAACATCTGTCTATATATTGCCAGATGCCTCAATCCTGTTTGGGATGGCCACAAACAAATCGCCTCCACGTCGCCCTGTCCCCCGCCATTTCACTGCCCTGCTCCCAACTCACACCCCCCTCCCTCATATACCTCTCCACCCCATCCCTCCATTTCATCCTCGGCCTCCCCCTCCCTCTTCCTCCCTCCACCTCACTCACATACACTCTCTTCGTCAGTCTTTCACCCTCCATCCTCTCCACATGGCCAAACCACCTCAGTGTATTCCTACTAACGCTTCCTATCTCATCCACATCCACACCACAACGCTCCTTTATATCCTCATTCGTCAGCCTGTCTCTCCATGTGACTCCACAGGCTCCTCTTAAATAACTCATTTCCACTGCTCTCACTCTTGACTTGTGTCCTTCCAACAACGTCCAAGCTTCACTTCCGTACGTTAGAGTTGGTATCACAATACTCTCATGTAGTAACTTTTTCACTTCCATGCTCACTTCCCTGTTTCTTATCACTGCTTTCAAGGTACCAGTAACCTTTCTTCCCTGCTGTACCCTTTCAAGCACTTCACCCTCCAAACCTCCATCCTTACTCATCACACTACCCAAGTACTTAAACGTACTCACATTTTCCAATTCCCCACCTCTCTTTCGTTTCGTTTCGTTTTCGTTTCGTTTTTAAAGGCTCCAACATGCTTGCATGTGTCGGCCTTGGTCACCTAATGGCGGCTCTCCACGCTGCACGATCCATTGCAGCCTCCCTGTTCAGTCCCTTAACCCTAAGGTCACACTTAATGACCTCGTCCCATGTCTTTCTCGGTCTACCCCTCATAACCCCACCCCCAATATTAACACTTCTCACCTTCCTTACCCAATTATCATCCCCCATCCTCTCCACATGTCCAAACCACTTCAATCTACCTCTCCTCATCACAACACCAATACACTCCAGTCCCATCCTACCTCTCAACTCTTCCATTGTAAACCCAGCCCCTCCAGGCCTTGGACGCAGGGACGCACTGCACATCCACCTAATCATTGTCATTTCTCTACGTCTGAGCCGGCGAATGTCTTCCTCCTTCACTGTCCAGGTCTCACTGCCATACAGCATTACACTCCTAACACATGCTGCATACAAAGACCCCTTAGCACGTAGGGAGAGCCCTCTCAATGTCAGGAGAGGCAAGAGCTCCCTGAACTTCTTCCAACCACTTCTCAGCCTAGCCACAGAGCTAGCTCCAGCCCCACCTCCAGCACATAACATGTCTCCCAAATAACAAAACTCTTCCACACACTCAAGAGATTCACCAGCACACTCAAGAGATTCACCAGCAAGTTCAATCCTGGTGAATCTCTTGAGTGTGCTGGTGAATCTCTTGAGTGTGCTGGTGAATCTCTTGAGTGTAAAGGAATATTTTTATTTTGTGAAAGGGGTACACCATGCATCTATGAAATGATGATGATGATTTTAATAACCTCTATTTTAAACTGTTATTATTATTTTTTTAATTGTGCATGGCCTAATGAGGGTAGTGATATATGTGGAGGATGACAGTTGGGTGTGGAAGGTGAGAAGTGTGAATGTTGGGATAGGATTGCAAGAGAAAGAAAGACCTGGGACAAGGTCATAGACTGTGACCTCAGGCATAAGGAACTGGATAGGGAGGCAGCCAGAGATTGAACAGCGTGGAGAGAGCTACCATTAGGTGACCAAGGTCAGTGTATGCAAGCATGATGGAGAGTATAAATGACTTGGTACAAAATGGAATAGCAATGATGATGATGATGATGGTCAGATTCACATAATGCTATTATGTATTACATATGAAACTATTTATTTCTCCATGTATATTATTTTTGTTTTTACAGGATAGGCTATTTGGCTATTTATATCTTTGGGCTGATGATAATGGTGGTTTTTTTTTTTTTTTTTTTGGGGGGAAACAGGGTTAAAGTTGTGTACAATGATGATAATATATATATATATTTTTTTCCTAAGGTGTGTGTGGTGGCAGTGCTTCAGGAAAACAACTGTTGCCCGGAAAATTATAGAAGAGCTTGATGTACCGTGGGTGACATTACTCTCCCTTGATTCTTTCTATAAGGTGCGTGTTAAGAGAGAGTGGCAGTTTGGAAGCCAGGGTTTTTCTTTTTTTTTTTTTTCTTTTTTTTTTTTTTTTTTACATGATTCCGTTGATTTTGGAAATGAGGCATTTACATAAGAAATGAGGATTAAAAGTAAGCAACGTTGGGTCTGGTTAGTACTTGGATGGGTGACCGCCTAGGAACACCAGATGCTGTTGGCATAACGTTCTCCCTACGTGTCAAGTGGGGTTGGTGGAGGATTAGTGCCCCTCCCTGTAAAACAATTAACTCTAAGCCCTTGGCCACCCCGTTTGGGATACATGGCGTCTGGCAATGAATGAATGAATGAATAAAAAAGTAAGAAAAAAATTATTTTGGAAAAGTAGAAATTTACAGTATATTATGTCTGTATCTTTGTCTATCAGTCTATCTATCTGTCTGTCTACTTTCTATCTATCTATATTTGTCCATCTGTCCAGGTACTCTCAGAGAAGCAACATGAAGAGGCAGCAAAGAATGAAAACAACTTCGACCACCCTGATGCCTTTGATTTTGAACTGGTAGCAAAGACTTTGGTGCGGCTAAAGGAAGGCAAGAAGGTGGAAGTCCCAATATACGACTTTGTCACACACTCAAGAGAAACCAAGACAGTGAGTTATACCGTGTGTTTTTATGGGGTTTAAGTCTGTGGGATGGTTGTGCTATCAGTGTTGAAATTTCAGTATACAACTTTGTAACATATCCAAAAGAAACAGACACTTTGGTTAGGGTAAGAAGGTTGATTTACCGGTATTCAGATTTGTCACACATTCAAAGGAACAAAGATGGTAAGCTGTATAGTTTTATATATATATGGTATATATATACCGTATATATGAATGGATGTGGTAAGAAGGTTTTTGTAGTTGTGGCACAGGCTCATCTGAAACCTGAAGCTGATGGACTGCAGGCTGAAGTTGCCCTTTTAATGCAGTCTACATCTTCAGGGAATGG
Source organism: Coenobita brevimanus (assembly GCF_032717465.1). Taxonomy (NCBI): domain Eukaryota; kingdom Metazoa; phylum Arthropoda; class Malacostraca; order Decapoda; family Coenobitidae; genus Coenobita; species Coenobita brevimanus. The sequence goes on along the minus strand of NC_137046.1, from coordinate 208,537 downwards.
GAGAGAGTTAAGAGATATATACAGTACTGTCAGCGAGTCTCATCAGTGGACATGTAAATCATAAGAACATCCAAAACAGTCAAGGTTTTGAGCAACATGTCACACAGCAACCTTAAACTCTGTTGTAGTGATGTCCCACAATTAATCCCAGACAGTAGCAACACCATCATGGATCATCTAAATGACAGTATGCTTATGGCCATTACCATGTTTTCGTTTTTGAAGGCTCCAACATGCTTGCGTGCATCGGCCGTGGTCACCTAGCCTAATGGTAGCTCTCCATGCTGCCCGATCTCTGGCAGCATCCTTGTTTCATCCTGTAACCCTGAGGTCACACTCAGTGACCTCGTCCCAGGTCTTTGTCGGTCTGCCTCTCACATCCCTTCCACCAACATTAACACTTCTCGCTTTCTGCACCCAGTTATCATCCCCCATCCATTTCACATGCCCAAACCATCTCAGTCTACCTCTCCTTATCATAACACCAATACACTACTGTCCCATCCCATCTCTTAACTCTTCCATCATAAACCTAGCCCCCCCCAGACCTTGCACTCAAGGACTCACGGCACATCCACCTAATCATTATCTTTTCTGTACGTTTGAGCCTGTGAATATCGTCTTCCTTTACTGCCCAGGTCTCACTTCTACACCAAAAGCTTCCAGCATCTTACAGTACATTGGCAAGCCCATTTTGTTAAATATTATTATTTAATTCATAAAAACATGGAAAACTAACTATACAAACAAATCTTGAGCATTCATTAGTGAACTGATGATTTCAGAAGATGTGTTATACCATAGAATTATCACAGCTTCCTTGCCGTGGTGCGCCCATTTATTTCTCACCTGACTGCTGTCACTCCACCCCTCACTCGCCACTCAGCTGTTTTGCGGTTTATACAATAAATACACAGGAATTGCAAGCACAGTAGTTTTATGCAACAAAACAAACCTTCATTTCTATCAGCTAGATTTTATCTTGTCTGCCAGCGCAAATGCATTCTAATATGAAGTTATACATCATCTTAGAATGCATTTGCACGGGCAGAGAAGTTCAATGTAGCTGTTAGAAATGAAGGTTTGTTTTGTTGGGTAAAATTACTGTGCTTGCAATTCATATGTATTGTATTATGTGCATAACAGCTGAGTGGCGAGTGAGGGGTGGAGTGAGGGAGTCAGGTGAGAAATAAATGGGTGGGCCGTGGCCATATCCACAACTGTGAGCAAGGGAGCGTTGATAATGCCACTGTATAACATTTCTTTCCAGAGCATCAATTCACCAATAAATGCTGAAGATTTATTAATTTAGTTTATTTTTCCATGTTTTATGAAATACAGTATTTAACAAAATGGACTTACTGTGTGCATCTTGCACTACTGCAAGACACTGCCATCACATGTGTTAACATCTATGGGTTTGTTTAGTGTGAGGTTATGTATCAAATGGAATCTATTAGTGTGGTCCTGGATACAAGGGGTATATACTGCAGTGATACAACCTGTGTACAGTACAGAAGGCTCTCGATATTCGATTAACCTTACTTCGATATTTTGTACTTCGATCGGACTCGCCCGCTCGTCCAAAATTTGTGCTTGGATTTCAAAAGCCGTGCTTCGATCACTCAGGCCGGGTTGCGAGTGCAAGTCGATGCTCATCTGTTCATCTGTCATGCCACCTACCGTCACTTGGTGAAGCTTGCCCTCTTTCAAACATTTGAAATCTTTTTTGTGACTTCAGTACCTGTTCTTTGCTCGCTTTCATTGAAGTTACAATGGAAGCATCAACAGCAGTGGCCATGGTGATTGGGACAAGGACAAGGAAGAAGGTGCTCACTCAAGCGGGGTTGGGGCGAACACGAGTGATGGCAGCGAGGGTGGCAGTGGTGGCAGGCAGCAGTGACTCAACCACTGCCTTGGAACCAAGGTTTCGGAGCAATTTGCTGTCATTAATGAAGACAGCTATGGGTGATGCTAAAATATAATTCAAAGGCGACTACAGCAAGGAAGAAACTAGTTAATTATTGGCTAAAGGTGCAACAGATAAATAATACTCAAAGCCTATGCTATTGAACATAGACTTTGATGGATCCCCCTGAAATATAGTTATTAAAGTATTGATTAATTAATAATAACTACACTGTTTATAGAATGACAGGGAATTGTCCAGGGTGCAAATTGTCCTGACGGGGAATCGTTCACGTTTTGAAGGCGAATTGTCTGACGGGGAATTGACTTGACGGCGAATTGACTCGGAACCAGAACCAACGCTCTACCACATAAGCTTCATTCTTTCTATTTTAAAGTGAATGCAGCCTGTATTTCTTGCTTTTCTTGCTAACAGTAAGTAAATATGTACTAAATGTAAACACTTATATGGTTGTGTTATGATTTTGGGTGGATATAAGTGTATACGTAGAAGTTGGTTTAAGTTTGTCGACAACACGCCGGTCCCATTCATTTATTTTCCATAAGTTTATCAATTTGCACTTTGATAAATCGCATTTCGATCGGTTTTTTCGGTCCCAAAATCAATTGAAGATCGAGAGGCTTCTGTATAAGACTATATATCTGATACCCAGGAAAACTCAGTAACCAGGAAGGTAAATTTCCCAAGCTTCTTGGTTAACTGGGATTGCACTACACAGACTTCAGGAGGTTATTCTTGGGCTGATAATGGGGAGTTTGAATGATAAGTGGATGAATGTGTGGCCTATTTCACTTGGCATTCCGATTGTACTTCTCACTATTGTGCTTTACCACATCTCTGTTTTCAGATCCTACTGTACTCCATCCTTAGGTGGTGGTGGTGGTGATGAAAGTTACACCATATTGTAGCTGCCTCTTAGAAACAGTGCTTGGAGCAAATGGTGATGATATATGCTGCTCCAGTAACTTAATGTTCATAAGCTGTATTGTAACTCAAAAAAATATGTTTGGAGCAGATGATGGTGGTGGTGATGGTGGTGATATAAGGTGTATGGAGCAAATGGTGATGATGATATAAAGCTGTATGTAGCAGATGATGATGATGGTGGTGATATAAATGCAGTGATGGTGGTGGTGTTGGTGGTGATAATGTATTTATTTTTATTTAATTATTTATTTTATTTATTTATTTATTTTCAGAAAACCATGTATGGAGCCAATGTGATAATCTTTGAAGGCATTTTGGCGTTCTACTCTCCGGATGTTTTGAAGGTAGGTGTGGTGATCTGTAGTTCTTTCATCTTAACTTGGCCCAGATTTTTGTCCTTTGGCAGCTTATTCCACATAGCTTAGTGGCAGAAAAAGACAATACTGTGGCTCTACATTCATTCATTCATTCATCATCCAATTCTCCATTGCCCCAAGAGGAGCGTAGGAGCCCGGGGCTAGGCAAGTTGGTCCTGACATTTAAGATGAGAGTGACCAGCCTCACTCATCCCTGAGTGGCATTACATGAGCAATAAACCCCTACCATCCCTTGGATATAAACCTTCACCGGCTCAATCCGATTTGAGCACCTTAGTTACCCACTAAACCACCAGGTGCCATAATTTGGTTATATGGTTACCAACCAGCATATAACAGTACATGGTTTCCTGGTGTACAACAGGAAACCATTTGGCTTGTCACTCAGTTTAGAGTCACCCATAGGCAGAAGGAAGAGGAAAGAATGAAGAAATGAAAGACAAAGAGGAAGGATGGAAAGAAGGAAGGAAGAGGGGAAAGGGCAGGCACCCAAGAGCATCTCTACATCGAGTGAGTGGATGGTGAGTGCCCCCACCAACCAAAAATACTCACCATCCACTCACTTAATGTAGTACTGCTTTGGGTGTCTGCCTGTTCCTCTCTTCCTTCCTTCCTCCCTCTTCTGTTTTTCTTTCCATCATTCTCTTCCTTCTGCCTACAGGTGACTTTACATTCCCTCTTCTGTCTTTCTTTCCTTCATTCATTCCTCTTCCTTCTGCCTGTGGGTGACTACACTGAGTGACAAGCCAAATGGTTTCCTGTACACCAGCAATGCTGGGAACACTACTAATAAAAAGTAGCGGTGCTCCCATTCCCGTTACTAGCTCGAAAAAGTAGTTGCGTTACTGGTTTCGCTACTTGATATGAAATGTAGCGGCGCTTCCGCTATGTTGGATAAGAAAAAGGTACCGTACATGAAGGAAAGGTTAACAAAAATCTGTTATATAGCAATACAGTATATACAGTTTTGATAATATTAATCAGTCTGAGTGGTTATGTTGTGTACCAGTAATGTCAGTATATCTATCTGTTGCCAGACGCCTCAATCCCGTTTGGGGTGGCCACAAACAAATCGCCTCTAAGTCACCTTGTCCCCAGCCATTTCACTGCCCTGCTCGCAACTCACACCCCCCTCTCTCATATACCTCTCCACCCCATCCCTCCATCTCATCCTCGGCCTCGCCCTCCCTCTTCCCCCCTCCACCTCACTCACATACACTATCTTCGTCAGTCTATCACCCTCCATCCTCTCCACATGGCCAAACCACCTCAGTGTGTTCTTCATAACGCTTCCTATCACATCCACATCAACGCCACAACGCTCCTTTATATCCTCATTCGTCAGCCTGTCTCTCCATGTGACTCCACAGGCTCCTCTTAAATAACTCATTTCCACTGCTCTCACTCTTGACTTGTGTCCTTCCAACAACGTCCAAGCTTCACTTCCATACGTTAGAGTTGGTATCACAATACTGTCATGTAGTAACTTTTTCACTTCCATGCTCACTTCCCTGCTTCTTATCACTGCTTTCAAGGAACCAGCAACCTTTCTTCCCTGCTGTACCCTTTCAAGCACTTCACCCTTAAATATACTTATATTTAAAAAAAAAGAAAAAAAAATCATATACATGTCGGTGTCACTTTAATGAAGCTTAGAGCAAAGGTTCAGGAAAAAGCTATTTACTGTATAATGTAACAAATGTTCTTTTACACTGTTACCTAGTATACCTACTGAAAGTAACATACATAAATACTACAGTACAGTATATAGATTTATATTTTCAGTGATACCTATTTAATATATGTACGAAAACGAAAGAAAAAATGAACTGGGGCTTTCTTTTAAAGGCTATTTGTACAACAGCAATGTTTTTTCCATTACTTTAAGCTGTAAGTAACATACTGTTATGAAACAATAACATAATGAGTAAGAGTTAGTCTGAGAGAGTGAGGGAGAGAACGGGAGTTTGTTGTGTTTGTGTGATATTCGTCCCAGTTTCCTGGAACACGGGCAAACAGAGAGCCCGTCAGAGGTGCGCACTACTTTTTTTTTTTTTTTTTTTTTTTTTTAATGCGAGGAAGAAGGAACCAAAGGCCATGAGCCTGCAGTAACAGTTCCCTCCAAGAGAAAAACAAAATACAATATAGAGCCAAATTCAAGATCCGATCATTTTGAGATGCCTGGACACACTGCGTTTGAAAGACTGGAGATCATAGGCAGCAGGAAATACAGACAGAGGGAGACAGTTCCAGAGTTGACTTGTTGCATAAATGAAAGACTGGGAGTAACGGTTAATTCTTGCATTAGAGAGTTGGACAGAAAAAGGATGAGAGTCTGCTGCCAGACGGGTGCTACGCGCCCGTCGTAGAGGTGGAGGAATGCAAGCAGACAGTTCAGAGGAGCAGTGACCATTAAAGTAGCGATAGAAAAGAGATAAAGATGCAACAGTGCGGCGAAGAGACAGAGGTTGAAGGGAGTCAGTAAGAGGAGGAGAGTTAATGAGACGAAAAGCCTTTGACTCCACCCTATTGAGAAGAGCTGTATGAGGGGAGCCTCCCCACACATGAGAGTTGTACTCCACACAGGGGCGGATAAAACCCCTGTATAGAGTCAACAATTGCGCAGGGGTAAAGAAAGAGCGGAGTCGGCTTAGCACACCCGATCTCTTGGAAGCAGATTTTACAAGAGATGTAATATGATCTTTCCAAGATAAGTCCCGAGTAAATGAAACCCCAAGCATGTTCAAGGATGATGTAGGATTAAGCTGAATATTATTAAACATTAGTGGGTATACCTGTGGAAGATTTTGTCAGGTTGAAAGGTGTAAGAACTGAGTCTTAGATGCATTAAAGACAACCATATTATTTTTACCCCAGTCAGAGATACGAGCCAAGTCAGACATTAGGTGTGCCATAGCCTCATCCCTTGTTTGTTGAAGTAACTGTTGAGATGGGCGTTGCGGGAACCGAATGGAAAGGTGAAGGGTGGAGTCATCAGCATATGAGTGGATAGGGTTAGATGTACAGCTTAGAAGATCATTGATGAATAAAAGGAAGAGAGTTGGTGATAGGACAGAGCCCTGAGGAACACCACTGTTGATAGATCTAGGAGAAGAACGATGGCCGTCTATAACAGCGGCTATAGAACGACCAGAAAGGAAGCTAGCGATGAAGGCACAGATAGCAGGATAGAAACCGTAGGAGGGCAGTTTGGAAATTATAGATTTATGCCAGACTCGATCGAAAGCCTTTGAGATGTCAAGTGCAATGGCAAAGCTTTCGCCAAAGTCCCGAAAGGAGGATGACCAGGAGTCTGAGAGGTAGGTGAGAAGATCGCCAGTGGAGCGTCCCTGACGGAACCCATACTGACGATCGGAAAGAAGGTTGTGATAGGAAAGATGCCTTAAAATTTTTCTATTAAGAATTGACTCGAAAACTTTTGAAATACAGGACGTTAAAGCAATTGGACGATAGTTGGAGGGTTGGGAGTGGCCACCCTTCTTTGGGACTGGCTGAATGAGAGCAAACTTCCAGCAAGAAGGAAAGGTACAAGTTGACAGACAAAGACGAAAGAGTTTGCCTAGGCAGGGTGTAAGCACAGAAGCACAATTCTTGAGAACAACAGGAGGGACCCCATCAGGCCCATATGCCTTGTTAGTACTGAGGCCAGTGATGGCAGAAAATACATCAACTGAAGAAATTTTAATGTCAGCCATGAGGAAGTCAGAGGGGGGAAGTGATGGAGGAACAGCACCGGAATCATCTAAGGTAGAATTGGAGGAGAAAGTCTGTGCGAAGAGATCTGCTTTATCAGTAGAAGAAATAGCTACAGAACCATCAGAGTAGAAAAGAGGAGGGAAGGATGATGAGGTAAAGTTGTTAGAAAGATTTTTGGCAAGATGCCAGAAGGAGCGGGAAGAATTCGAGTTGGAGAGTTGAGAGCATTTAGTATGGATGAAATTATTTTTAGTAGAGTGAAGAACAGACTTAGCACGATTCCGGGCAGAAACGTAAAGATGATGTGATTCAGGGGTGGGTTGGCTCCGGTACCTTTTGTAGGCCCTCTCCTTGTTGCGGACAGCATTAGAACAAGCGTGATGAAACCAAGGCTTTCTTGCATTAGTCAAAGGATATGAGAAAGGAATGTATGCTTCCATGCCCGAGAGAATAACCTCCGTAATGCGCAAGGCACACTCAGATGGCTCACGGCCATGGAAGCAATAATCATTCCAGGGAAAATCAAAGAAGTACTGCCTGAGGGCCTCCCAGTCTGCGGCTCCAAAATGCCACAGACGACGTTTCTCTGGAGGGTCCACAGGCCGTACCGGAGTGATAGGACAGGTTAAGGTAATAAGGTTGTGATCGGAGGAGCCCAACGGAGAGAAAAGATTAACAGAGTAAGCAGAAGGATTAGTTGTGAGGAAGAGGTCAAGTATGTTGGAGCTCTCTCCAAGGCGGTCAGGGATACGGGTAGGGTGCTGTACAAGCTGCTCTAGGTCATTAAGGATAGAAAAGATGTAGGCTTGTTCACCAGGTGGATCCGTGAAAGGAGAGGAGAGCCAAAGGTGGTAGTGAACATTGAAATCTCCAAGAATGGAGATTTCAGAGAAAGGAGAAATGGATAGAATGTGTTCCATCGTAGAAGTAAGAACTTGCTTTAGCGAGGTGGAGGATAATCCCTTACCGTAGTAATTAATGTATATAATGGAGCATGGGCAACAATGCCAGCAGCGTCCATAAAGACGTCACCAGATCGGGCTAGGGCTGAGTTGAGCTCAGACCTGAGCGTGGTGGTGGCTGGGCAGTCCAGAAGATAATGAAGAAGGGGCTCCTCACAGCTGGCCAAACAATGTTCACATGGGTCTGGCTCCATACCCACAATTTGCTTGTAGCAAAGAAACCCAAGACGCAATCTGCGAAGCCGGACTACAATAAAATTAGGTAGTCCTGGGGGGGGCAACAGGAGGGAATACGACGTGGCAGTAGCATACCATTTTGCAGAGCAAGAGCCCTCCGTGACCCAGAGCTGATGGTCCTCTAGGGATTGTCTTCCTATGGTGACAGTGAGAGTGCGGATGAGGTGCGAGGGACTAGGGCGTAGTGGGAATGTGATGTCTGGGAGATCGCAAGCTGAGCACGCAGCGTCATCAGCACGCTCGATGCCACTAATTCCCACATGTCCCGGGAGCCAGTGAAGGTTAATCGTTGCGCCCCTATGGACAAGAAGTGATGCAAATGTATGAATCGCTGTTAGGAGAAAGACGTTGTCATGCAGCGAGAAGGATCGTAATCTCTGAATGGAGGAAAGAGAGTCTGTGTGGATTATGACTCGGTTGCGACGATGGTGGTGAGCATGGCGCAATGCACCCAGGATGGCCGCAAGTTCCGCCTGGAAAGCGGATACACCTGAAGAGAGTCGCCAAGCTTCCACTATATGCCCAGAGACAAAGGCCGCTCCAGCTGCGCCATTAGGGGAAACAGAGCCATCAGTGTAGTAGATGGCTGAGTCTGGTGAGGCCAGAGCTGCCACCCTACTGAGACCCTCCTGGCAAAGGAGTGCTGGAATTGATGAGCGAGGTTTAGCCTCCGATGGACCAATAATATTAAAAAGAGGAGGATCCCATGGCGGTGGATCAACGTATCCAGGAAAGGGAGAGTCGGGATCTTGACAGAGGCTCGCAGCAGCTCCTAATCCATGGATGGCAGCGGCTGTGGTGCGGGCCCAGTCACGCTGAGGGGCCGGCTCGGGTGGGCGGCATAGAAGGCGTTTTAGGAGGGCAGAGCCAGGCAGGTGAGGCAGGCACTGGATCAGCTTCAGAGTGACAATTGCCGCTCGTAACACAATGCGATGGGCCAGAGATGGCAGCCCACCCTCCATACGCAGATTGACAAGTCGGGTCCAGCGTGGAGCACCCACCATAATGCGGAGGGCATCATTCTGGATGACCTCCAGAGATCTGGCGACTGGCGGAGCGAGTCCCGTCAAGCAGATGGCGCTGTAGTCTACTAAGGATCGGACTGCGTGTATATAAAAAGTCCGTAGGACGGAATATGATGCCCCCAAACTCCGCTTGGATAGATAGCGGAGAGCAGCCATGCGGGTGGATGCACGCTCCCTCAGGTACCGAACGTGGCAGGAAAAGTTGAGACCCGCGTCAAGCCAGACCCCCAAGTACCGATGTGCAGTGACAATGGAGAGCTGATGGCCACCGAGTAGCAGTGGAAAGTCTGGGGGGCGGAGTCCAAATGGCAGGCACTTGGTCTTCTGGAAGTTAATTTTGAGGCCTAACTCGGCACACTTGGCATGGAGCCGAGAAAGGGCCAAGTCTGCCTGTCGAAAACAATCCCTTCTTGTAAAAACGAGGGCAAGATCGTCTGCATAACAGAGGAGGGTGATGCCAGGCCCATAGTCGAGAGTTAAGAGCCCCTCCATAAGGGTATTAAAAAGGAGGGGGCTTAATACGCTCCCCTGGGGCGTGCCATTTAAATGTTTGCAAAAGTGTGAGAGGTGCCCCTGAAATCTGACCCCTGCAGAGCGATCCGCAAAGAAGTCCCTGATCCAGGATAAAAGCCTGCCTCCCACACCCCTGTCTGCAAGGGCAGCCAAAATAACTGTAGGGCTGGCTAGTTCAAAAGCCTTTTCAAGGTCGAGGAAGACGGCCATCCCCCTTCCCCCTCTCAGTTCCCCAAGGAAAGATGCGAGGCAGTGAGTGGCACTCCTACCATGGTGGTAAGCGAAGATCCTTGGGTGCAGTGGTCCCAGCCGCCAAGCGAGACGAGCCCGCACAACCCTCTCAGCCGTTTTAGCGATACAGCTAAGGAGGGAGATGGGGCGCATGGCGGTAGGATCATGAGGCTTAGGAATCGGGTGAATAACAGCCGCCTTCCACGACCTTGGCAGACGCCCCTCAGACCACGAGAGGTTGATTAGATCAAGTAGGCGCTCGCTGCCGCAATCCCCAGCGTGTGACAGGAGTGAATATGTAATCCCGTCCAGTCCAGGTGCAGAGTCCCCCCAGTGGTGCAGTGCTTTTAGAACCTCCCCGCTGGTGATGGGACAATCAGCTGGGTCTGGCCTATCACAGGCAGCCTGAACTGCCGTGGCACAAGCGGTGCATAGCTGAGCCTGCAGAATCTGGACGGATTGTGGGAGATTGCTTGAAGCAGAGCGATCCGCAAAGTGCTGAGCGAGGCGGCTGCCCTCTGCGGCAGGATCAGGATGCAAGGGCGGACGAGGAGGACGTGGATCGGAGATGAACCTGATTCTCCTCCACATCTCCCTGAGTGTGGAGTGAGCGTCTAGGGTACGACACCATCCAATCCACGCCTCCTCCTTGATGCGGCGTTTTTCTGTGGTGACATGTCGCGTGACAGCCACCAGGTACCGACGGTGTGGAGATGCGCGACGCCGTCGGTACTGCCTGCGTGCCGCATTGAGCCGCCGGTTCAATTCCTTGACCCTGTCGCAGTAAATCCAGCCGTCCCGATAGCACCTCGCGGATCGACGCTGCAGGGGGATAGCAAGAGAGGCAGCCTGTGAAAAGATACACGCCGCCTGATCTGCTCGTCTCTCGAGGTCTGAGGCGGGAGGAGATGCAGCAAAGGCCCCAGCTAAGGCCTGGGCAAATGCCACCCAGTCGGCCCTACGGAAGTCCCACCGCAGAGGAGGGGGCGGCGTCGGTGGGAGTGGAGCAGTTGGCAGAGTGACCTCTAGGGCAAAATGATCACTAGCAAGGTGAGGGTGCAATGACCATGTTGCCGAGCCCGCAAGGGGGGAGGACACAAACGCCAAGTCCAGACGCCCCCCGTCAATGTGTGTGGCCTCAGTGGTGTCGTTTAATAGGGAAACATCACCCACCTCCTCCAGTATTAAAGAGATGTGTCGTCCTGCATCGTTGGGCTGAAGAGGCGAAGAGAGCAGGGCGTGGTGGGCATTGAAGTCGCCCCCAATGTACACAGCTCCCCTGGCAGCTTGGGAGAAAAGTTCCCCCAGCTCCAGGGTGCTCCTCTGGCTCCAGTATACATTGTATACCGTCAGGGGCGACGTCGCCAGATGGAGAACCACGCCCTGAACCTCCACACCAGGTCCACAGAACGGGAGTTAGAGACGGGGATAGTTAGAGGTAGGTGTGTGTGTGTGTGTGTGTGTGTGTGTGTGTGTGTGTGTGTGTGTGTGTGTGTGTGTGTGTGTGTGTGTGTGTTTGCTTTGCCTACATCTAGCTGACATCCTTATTTATCTTTACTTAATTTAAACAATTGATAATTAACTAGCAAATTCCTGTCTAATTATTGCACATAACTAATAAATAATAATGAATAAATTACTGATGTAATGTAGAACAAACATCATTAATTGACAGAACTGACAAAAGTATTATTTTTCGTCATTAATACAACCAAACCATCAGCATATCTTTATGTACAGTACTCACCAACTCCGGACCTGTATTCGTCGCATGAGTAGTGAGGAGCGCAGTAACGCGTGAGTACTGCCAAGAAGTAGCAGCGCTCTCAGTTCTGCTACTAGCTAAAACAAGTAATGGCCTTACCACCATCGCTATTAAAATAGCAGTGGCGTTATTCCCAGCTTTGTACACCAGGAAACCATTTACTTCACTGGGTGGTAACATATAACCAAATTATGGTGCCTGGTGGTTTAGTGGGTAATTAAGGCACTCCAATCGGATTGAGCCAGTGCAGGTTTATATCCAAGGGGTGGTTGGGGTTTATTGCTCACGTAATGCCACTCAGGGATGAGTGAGGCTGGTCACTCTAGTATTAGTGTCAGGACCAACTTGCTTAGCCCCAGGCTTCTACACTACTCATGGGGCAACACAGGATTCTATGATGATGATTATGGTGATAATAATAATAATAATAATAATAACCTAATTTCTTTCAACAGTTACTAGACATGAAGGTATTTGTTGACACTGATTCAGATGAAAGACTGGTTCGCCGATTGCAGCGGGACATTGCAGAGCGAGGGAGAGAACTGGATGGTGTGTTGAAACAATACTTCAAGTTTGTCAAGCCTGCATTTGACTACTACATTGCCCCTTCTATGGTAAAGACCTCTAGATCTGTGGCACCTATGTAACAGTTTGTGGTGGTGGAGATGGGCACCTTTGTATGATGACGCCAATGTAACTGGGTGGCGCCACTGGCTGGTTATAGTAACAGCTTTATCCGTCTTCCCCAAAAGAAGGGTGTTGGACTGCTGCAGACTACAATACACAGGGTTCATGTTCAGATGAGCCTGGGGTACAGCAACAACAACAACAACATTCTTGTGATGTAGCAGCTCAGAAGAGTACATGCAGTTTGTGAATCTAGCACTTGACTAATATGTATGTACAGTGTGGTGATACCTCTCTGATAAGGACCTCTAGATCTGTATGGTCTGTGTAGATCTCAGTTGCATGGTTAAGCATTATTTAAGTTACTAGATGTTGTTAATATATCTTTTCCCTTTTTATGTCAGAAAATATTATAGTAATGAGGAGGAGGAAGAGAAGGATGTTTGTATAACTTCCCTCACTCCAAATTTCATTGGTAATAGAAGTTGGGATAGTGGTGATAATAATGAACTGCCTGTGTTAGAGAGAGGTGGGAGAGAGGAGGGGGGGGGGAAAGAAGCATGATGATGATGATGATGAATGAGTTTGGGAGAGTGTGTAAGATATTGAATCTAAAGGTGAATGTAAGGATGAGTAAAGTTATTGTCTTCAAGAGAAATTATGTCACTGACTGCACAGTAAGGTTGGTTGATGAGGAAGTGTAAAATGTGAGTCCATTAATACTTGGGTAGTGTGATGAGTAAGGATGGAGGTTTGGAGAATGCAGTGCATGAGATGATGCAACAAGGAAGAAAGGCTGCTGGTTCTTTGAATGCAGTGATAAGAAATAGGGAAGTGAGCATTTAAGTAAAAAAGTTGCTTTAAGTAAATAAGTTGCTGCATGATAGTATTGTGATACCAACTCTAACGTATGGAAGTGAAGCTTGGACCTTGTTGGAGGGACACAAGTCAAGAGTGAGAGCAGTGGAAATGAGTTACTTGAGAGGAGCCTGTGGAGTCACATGGAGAGACAGACTGACAAATGAGGAAGTGAAGGAACGTTGTAGCATGGATGTGGATCTGATAGAAAGCGTTAAGAGAAATATGCTGAGGTGATTTGGCCATGTGGAGTGGATGGAGAGTGAGAGACTAACAAGGAGAGTGTATGTGGGTGAGGTGAAGGGGGGGAGAGGAAGGGGGAGGCCAAGGATGAGATGGAGGGGTGGAGTGTAGAGGTATGTGAGAGAGGGGTGTGAACTGGGGGGAGGGCAGTGAAATCAAAGGGAACAGGGTGGCATGGAGGTGCTTTGTTTGTAGCCACCCCTTACAGGATTAATGTATCTCGCAATGGATAGATAGATGGATTATTGTTATTAGTAGTAGTAGTAGTATTACAGTATTATGTGGTAGGTGGGGGCACTCACTTGATGTTGTGCTACTTTGTGTGTCTGCCCTTTCCTCTCTTCCTTCCTTCCTCTTCTGTCTTTCCTTCATTCTTTCCCCTTCCTTCTGCCTGTGGGTGACACTGCAGTGAGTGACAAGCCAAATGGTTTCCTGTACACCAGGAAACCATTTACTATGCTGGGTGGTAACCATATAACCAAATTATGGCACTTGGTGGTATAGTGAGTAATTACAGCGCTCCAATCAGAATGAGCCGGTGAAGGTTTATATCCAGTGGGTGGCTGGGGTATATTGATCATGTAATGCCACTCAGGGATGAGTGAGGCTGGTCACTCATCTTAAATGTCAGGACCAACTTGCTTGGCCTGCACTCCTACACTCCTCATGGGGCAGCATGGGATTGGATGATGGGTGGATGGATGGATTACAGTATTATGGTGGTACATTAATTACCTATACTGAAAGAGTAAGTGATGATGAAGTGTTAATGATGATAAATACTTTCTTCATGTTCTTAGTTGATGATCTATCTATAGGCATCTATCTATTGCCAGATGCCTTAATCCCATACGGGATGGCCACAAACGAATTGCCTCCATGTCGCCATTTCACTGCCCTGCTCTCAGTTTACGCCCCCCTCCCTCGTATACCTCTCTACTCCATCAGTTGATGATTATTATTATTATTATACCATTATGGTGATACCTTAATTACCTATACAGAATGAGAGAGAGAGAATGATAATGATAAATAAATGATGATGATGGTTACTTTCTTCTTATTCTCAGGTCCATGCTGACATCATTGTGCCAAGAGGAGGTGAGAATGAAGTTGCCATAAATCTCATTGCTCAAAATGTCATGACACAACTACAACAGGTAATAATAATAATCCTAAACCCCTTTTTCCTCTGAATTGACTTAAAATTGCCATCTGCCCATCTTGAATTCACTAGACTGAAAAATTGCCATCTGCCCATCTTGAATTGACTAGACTTAAAAATTGCCATCTGCCCATCTTGAATTGACTAGACTTAAAAATTGCCATCTGCCCATCTTGAATTGACTAGACTTAAAAATTGCCATCTGCCCATCTTGAATTTGACTAGACTTAAAAATTGCCATCTGCCAATCTTGAATTCACTAGACTTAAAATAGCCATCTGCCCATCTTGAATTTGACTAGACTTAAAATTGCCATCTGTCCATCTTGAATGCTGAGTTCAAACATTAGAATGACAATAGGATGTGATGCTGGTTGTATATTCTTCAGAGGGGCTTCAAGCTGCGAGAGAAGCTAGCAAACGCCAATTTTGGCATTGCAAGACCTAATTCCCTCCATCTCCTGCCATCAACGCCACAAATTCGTGGTCTGCACACGTTCATTCGCAATAAGGACACTCCCAGGGACGAATTCATCTTCTACTCCAAGAGGTTGATTCGTCTGGTGATAGAACACGCGCTGACTCTACTTCCATTTACGGTATGTCTTAGAGATAGATGGCTTTTGAAAACTCACCCTTTTCATTTTATGTTGGCCTAAAATTGCCATCTCTCCATCTTTACCTCCATTTACAGAAGGTCTTTTGTTTTTCTCTTCAAGAAGCTGTGATCTGAGAACTGTAATGAAGACCAATAGGTTTAGTGGTATCATTTATAAAGGTTCCAACATGCTTGCATATATCAGCCTTGGTTACCTAATGGCAGTTTTCCATGCTTCTTGATCTCTGGCAGCCTCTCTGTTCAGTCCTTTATCCCAGAGGTCACGCTCTGTGACCTTGTCCCAGGTCTTTTTTGGTCTGCCCATCTCAGCCCTACCCCTGATATTCACACTCCTCACCTTCCACGCCCAGTTGTCATCATCCATCCTCCCAACATGCTGAGACCATCTCAGTCTACCCCACATCATCACCTCTCCTCAGTACATCACCAATACACACTAGTCCCATCCTTCCTTTCAACTTGCCAATCGTAATCCAAGCTCCCACAGGCCTCACATTCAAGGATGCACTACGCACCCATCTGATCATTGTCATATCTGTACATTTGAGCCTCCAGATATCCTCTTCCTTTACTGCCCAGTTCATACTACCACAGAGCATTACACTTCTACCACATGCTGCATACATAGATCCCTTAGCAAGGAAGGAGAACCCTCTCAGAGTCAGGAGAGGCAACAGCTCCCTGAATTTCCTCCAGCCACTCCTTACTCTAGCCACAGAGCTAGCTCCAGCCACATCTCCAGCATATAACATGTCCCCTAAATTGGAGTGCCTTAATTACCCACTAAACCACCAGGCGCCATAATTTGGTTATATGGTCACCACCCAGCGTAGTAAATGGTTTCCTGGTGTACAGGAAACCATTTGGCTTGTCAGTAGTGTAGTGTCACCCATAGGCAGAAGGATGGGGAAAGAATGAAGGAAAGAAAGATTGAAGAGGGAGAGTAAATCACCCATAGGCAGAAGAAAGTAGAAAGAATGAAGAAAAGAACGAAAGAGGAAGGAAGTACGAGAGGAAAGGGCTGATAACCAAAGCAGCACTACATTGAGTGAGTGGATGGTGAGCACCCCCACCTACCAGGAATTACTATAGTTATTATTATTATTATTATTAGTGTAAGTATTAGTATTATTACGGGCAGACCTCAGGATGTGATACCCCTATACATGTACGTGAAACCCCGGCATAGCGATGGGGGTAGAAAAACCACCATACCCCACCTAACACTGGCCAGACCCCAGTGTGGCAATGGGTTTTGTTTTTTTAAACTGATTTTGGTGGTATTTTAGACTAAAATTTTGTGTTAAGGTTGATTTGTAAACCGTTTTTTAGACTTAGATTAATGTGTTTTAGTCATAGGAATTAGTTGGAGATGATCAGGGAGGCTTTAGGAAGGGAAGAGGTTGTCTGGATCAGATATTCATTCTTAGATCTTTAGTGGAAAAGTTTCTAGAGAAGGGAAAGAAGTTGTATGTGGCCTTCATGGATTTGGAGAAAGCATATGACAGGGTGGATAGACAAGGAATGTGGAAAGTATTAAGAATATATGGAGTAGATGGGAAGTTGTTGAATGCTGTGAAGAGTATGTATGATGGTGCTAAGGCTGCAGTGTGTTTGGATAGTGAGCTAAGTGAATTTTTCTCTTTGAAGGTTGGGTTGAAACAGGGATGTGTCATGTCTCCATGGTTGTTCAATCTGTACATGGATGGGGTAATAAAAGAGGTACAAGGTAGGGTAGTGGATGTTGGAGTGGCCCTGGTGAGAGAGGATAGTGTTTGGAAACTCCCTGTACTGTTGTTTGCAGATGATACTGTGTTGTTAGGTGAAGATGAAGGGGAGCTGCAAGGCTTGGTGGATGAGTTTGGGAGAGTGTGTAAGAAACGGAATCTAAAGGTGAATGTAGGGAAGAGTAAAGTGATGGTCTTTGAGAGAGGTGAAGTCAGTGAATGTACAGCGAGGTTGGATGGTGAGGAAATGGAAAATGTGAGTACATTTAAGTACTAGGGAGTGTGATGAGTAAGGATGGAAGTTTGGAGGGTGAAGTGCTTGAAAGGGTACAACAAGGAAGAAAGGTTGCTGGTTCCTTGAGAGCAGTGATAAGAAGCAGGGAAGTGAGCAAGGGAGTGAAAAAGTTACTACATGACAGTATTGTGATACCAACTCTAACGTATGGAAGTGAAGCTTGGACGTTGCTGGAAGGACACAAGTCAAGAGTGAGAGCAGTGGAAATGAGTTATTTAAGATTAGCCTGTGGAGTCACATGGAGAGACAGGCTGACAAATGAAGATATAAAGGAGCATTGTGGTGTGGATGTGGATGTGATAGGAAGCGTTAGGAGGAACACACTGAGGTGGTTTGGCCATATGGAGAGGATGGAGGGTGAGAGACTGACGAGGAGAGTGTGTGTGAGTGAGGTGGAGGGGGGGAGAGGGAGGGGGAGGCTGAGGATGAGATGGAGAGATGGAGCGAAGAGGTATATGAGAGAGGGGGGTGTGAGCTGCGAGCAGGGCAGTGAAATGATGGGGGACAGGGCGACATGGAGGCAGTTTATTTGTGGCCACCCCGTACGGGATTGAGGCATCTGGCAATAGATAGATAGATAGTTAGTCATAGGTGGGGTGAGCATTGTCATATTGGGGTACAGTTTACCAAGTTTGATTTTTTCCAGCCTTATATTTGATGATTTTCACATTTTATTTTTGGGTTTAGGTGAGTTATAAACTGCTTTTAGGCTTAGTTTAGCTTGTTTTAAAGTTATTTGGAGGTTTAGGTTAGCTAGAAACTTGTTTTTGGACTCATTTGGATAGGTTTAGGACTTGGTTGAGGGGTAAACCCAAGACTTAAAAACACATTCCTATACTTTGCATGTTAAATACACCCTGAGATATGGTACCCTGCCTAGCAATGGGTTTTTACTGAACCAGTTGCATTGTTAAACCGGGGTATTCCTGTATAATTAAATCCCTTGTGAAAGAAAGTAATTCACCATAGAGATTTGTGGTATTTTGATGATGATGATGATTCTACTCCTTCTCCCCAGCAGGACGTGACTGTGGAAACACCCCAGGGAATCCCGTATGAAGGAAAACGAATTGCCACAGAAAAGATTTGTGGTGTTTCAATTTTACGGGCAGGGGAGACAATGGAAAACGCTTTGTGTGAGGTGTTGAAGGACGTTAGGATTGGCAAGATTCTCATCCAGACGAACCTTGACACAGGAGAGCCAGAGGTAAAATGATGTGGCATTAGTTGGAACAGAATCCACCTGGATAATGGTATCCATAGGCCAGTCCTCAGGACAGCCTTGGCTTCCCCATGCATTTCTTGGCCCTCCTCACTGGCACCCCATCTGAAACTTATCTATTTAAATGTGTGCACATTGTGTAGCAATGGGCCACTTCCACCTTGACCCACCAGTTTGAGATGGTCTGGCTATGCCACTTTATTTTTTATTTATTTTTTTTTATTTTTTATTTTTTATTTTTTAGGACAGCTTTACAAGGTATAGGGGAGGATTCAAATGTGATGGGTTAGATACATCATTCACTAACCCCTTCAATCCAGTGACAGTGTCAGTGTAATCAAGTGGCTTCTCTGCCTCATTATGGAGACATCCCTCAGCTGCCTTCCTATCCCTCAGCATGGTGAACTGCAGGAGAAGGGCAACTTCTGCATGTATTCCACTGACCTCATGTCAAGATGAGCATAGGGTCACAGCAACATTCATTGATTTACAGTATTATTGATATGCTTGTCTTGCTTTGGTTAGTTTTTCTGTGATCTCATTCTTTCAAGTCTCCTCTGGCTGTGTGGATACTACCTCATCCCTTCCTAGGATGGGAAAAGAGGTCTGGATAATGATGGTGAACATTCTTCCTACATGTGGTCAGTTTTTTAAGCTTAGGACAGAGCTTTAATAATGAGTAAATGAAGGCCACATCATACCTGTCAGATCTACAAGTGTGCCCTGCAGTGTAGTACATGTGGGAATGTCTGACAGTACCAACAGTGAAGCAAGATAATATGACTGAAGGAGTTAACTACAGTTGACCCCCCAACTTGGCTTATTGTCACAGTGATAATGATCATGATAATTAGTCTCCTGTTCTTATGCTTTATGTGTAAGGTTACTGAATAATGGTGGTGGTGGTGGTGGCTGTAATGATTTTTTAATCATGATGATGATCCAGACTTCGTCATGTTCTCAGAGGGAGTGAGGTAAGGTTCAGGGAGCAAGAAAAAACTGATAGGAGGAGCAGTTGATTAAAGTCAGCCCAGTTGAATGGGTCACACCTTTATTTACTCACCACTGAAGTTGCCAGAAGCATTATTGTAATAAAGGTACTTATTTTTGCATTTTGTACAGTATTTTTTCAGGAGGGGGAGGGGGCTGTACTACCACAGACTTTCAAGAGACATTGAGATAGTGAGAGAGAGCGAGAGAATAGGTACAGTAATGGGCAAAACTAGGATAATGATGATGATGATGATAATCTGTCTTTAGCCAGACACTATAATCCTGGAAGGGGTGGTTACAGATGAACTGCCTCTATGTCACCCTGTCTTCCATCATCAGGCTGCCCTATCCCCATAACAACAGCAGTAATAGTAATAATAAAAATTTTACTGTTTTTTTTTCTTCAGCTGTACTACCTCAGACTGCCAAAGGACATCAAGGACTATCACATCTTTTTAATGGACGCCACAGTAGCAACGGGAGCTGCTGGCATTATGGCCATGAGAGTGTTATTGGACCATGAAGTTGTAGAAGAACATATATCACTGTGTTCTCTGCTTATGACTGAACAGGGTAAGTTTTGTTGCTTTTGTGTGTGTGTGTGTGTGTGTGCGCTTGCCTTCATGTGGTCATGTGTGGGTTTGGTGTGGTGTGGTGTGGCATGCATGTCTGTGTGCATATGTGTGGGTGTGGTGATGATGAAAACTATCTATGTAACTAAAAACATTTGTATCTTCCCTTTCAGGTGTGCACAACATAGCATATGCATTTCCCAAGGTGAGAATTGTTACAACAGCCGTGGACCCCTGTGTCAATGAAAAGTTTTATATTGTGCCTGGCATTGGGAACTTTGGCGATCGTTATTTTGGCACGGAACCATCTGATCAGTGAGCCGTCAACACTCTTTGGCATCAGACTGTCAGTCCAGTGTAGTATTAGCACTTTCAGCCTTTTGTGACAGCAGTAGATGTGTGCTTCAGTGAAGAGTTATAAACTGAACCTGGCTCTGGAAACATTGGAATTGCCACAGTGGGACCCAACCATTGGACTAGCGAGGTATTGACACTCTTGGCTTTATGGGACTCAACTTTCAGTTGAACACAGTTGTGTAGAGTAGAAAATTAGCATTGTCCTATTCATGAGAGGGTTAAGGGTGACAGAATTACACTAGTAACCACATAACATTACCTGGTACCAGTTGGAAGACTATGATAGAAATGTCTCAGCCATGAGAGGGTTAACCCTGTCAGTCTAAGTCTTTGAAAGGAAGTTCACCTCCCCTGAGTCATTGTTTGATAACCAATGGAAATTGTATCTCGTATGAGGCCTGTAGCGTGGCACTTGCAGACCTTCATTTGTGCCTCATACGTTGTCTGCAGCTTGACGAGAGTTAAAGGTGGCAGTACAACACTCTTTGAGCTGCATAAAAACACCTGGTACCAACTGGAAGACAATAATAGAGTTGTCCCACTCATGAGAGGGTTAATGGTGACAGTGCTGCACTTTTAACCACATAAAATTACCTGGCATTAACTGGAAGACAAGACTAGAGTTGTTCTGACATGAGAGGGAATAAGTTATTTGGAGACAGCAAGACGCAGGTAGTTACCATTCTCATGTAGATAAAGTTGTCAGGAATAATGTACTTCACTAGAGTTATCCTGATCATGAGAAGGTTATGTTGAATGTGTGAACACTCAGGCAGGTAGGACTCACAGCATTGCTTTCATCCTTCCTAAAGTATTGGAAACTAGTGAGTGTTACCTTGGCATTGAACCATGTGATCGGTGAAATATTGAAATGTGCGACATAAAGACTTCTGGAATAGAATATCTGAGTTGTTTGGAAGTAGCAAGAATAAACTAGAAAACGTCATTTGATTCAGGGGGAAAGGTTTTTATGTAAGGTTAGGATGATGATGACTGTGGTGTCGTTGCCTGTTATGGTGGTGGTGCCAAAGATAACATTGATGATGGTGGTGCTGCTGATGATGATGGCAGTGAGAACAATAGTTATCTTGATGAGTGATTATGCTGCTGATAGTGCCAAAGATGATGATGATGGTGCCAGTGTTGAAAGGGATGATGAACCTTTTGTATGCTCATATATGTCTCTTCTGTATTTTATAATGAAGAAGAACCATTGTACAGTATAGATTTATCTCTTGTATAATTCAGCATTAAAAAACCCTTTCAATCCAGTGGCCTACTCTCTATTTCATTCTTGCAACCTCTTGTTAATTTTATTCTGAGATATTTTTGAAAGTGGAGGGGTTAGGTGCAGCCTTCACTCACCAGGCAGTGTCTTGTGTGTGGCGGGATGGCTCACCAGCTGGATTGGGCATGGCTGTGGCAGTTGAAACAGAAAATGAATAAGTGATGCAAAATAAAAACTGATAACACTGGCTGACTCAACCATCCCTGTATCACCCAAGAAATTGCTTGGCAGTGGAAAAGGAGTTTATGGACCATCCTGTAGTTTGGAAGAAACTGTTATAGTCAGTTTTTATGTGGTAGAATTGGATCATTCCTACAACTTGAATGCTAAGTCATGGTTGTATGAAATAGGATGAGCCTTAGTTATGAGGCAGACTTGAGTCTCCTTGGTTACAAGTAAAATTATACACCAGACTAACTGCGCCTGGCCATCAACTAAGCTAAAAGAGGTTACAGATCTTTGTCAGCTAAAAACATATGGACAATAGAACTGGTGGGGTTAGATATAGCCTTCAATAACTCCTTCACAGTTAAATATTCTGGGATAAAATTTTCAAACTGGAGGGGTTGGATCCAGCCTTAATTCACCCCTTCCCTTGGTGGTCCAGGGGTTAGAACACCCCAGTCAGAGTGACAGCTTTGCATAGATTCAGTCCCCAAGAGATGACTGGAGATTATTCAATTATGTAGGGTTGTGTAATATCAATGGCAGTAGGTTGGTCATTTATCCATTTGTTTATTTATTTATTAAGGGGGGGCGCGGTAGCACAGTGGTAGCGCGCTGGACTTGTGATCGGGGGATTGCAAGTTCGAGCCTCGCCCGGGCTGCCATGCCGGGAGGGGTAGCTCCCTCCTGTAACCCTAGCGGGGCTATATAGTCCAATACAGGGCTTAGCTCGGGAGAACTCCATTTCTCCCTTTTTTTTTTTTTTTTTTTTTTTTTTTTTTTTTTTTAAGGCTCCAACATGCTTGCATGCATTGGCACTGGTCAGTTAATGATGCCTTTCCACAATGCTCAGTCTCTAGCAGGTTCTCTTCAGTCTCTCATCCCTGAGTTCATGCTCTATGACCTTGTTGCAAGTTTTTTTCAGTGTTGCTCGCATGTTCCTACCCTCAATATGCACACCTCTCATCCTCAACTCTCAGTTATCCTCCACCTTCTCCATATGTTTAAGCCATCTCACTCTACCCCTTCTCATCACATTACCAGTACATTCAAGTCTCATCCTTCTTCTCAACTCTTCATTCTCAACCTTAAACCCCTACCCCCCAGCATGTCATTGAAGGATGCACTACACGTCCATCTAATCGTTATCCTGTAATATTGATCCCTTAAATGTAATAGAATATTAGCATAGCCTCAGGCCCCAACATGTTGCTGTGTTTCTTCCTGCATCTTATATTCTGTAATGAAATTATCTGGAGTACTGGAGAGGGGTGCCTTCATGTGGTGGCACATATATAACCAGCTGGCTTCATTGCCTGCTAATGTAAATGTACCTCAATTTCCTGCCTATCCCCCAAAAGGAGGATGGTGGACTGCTGGGGCTGGCACCTTCACCCTGTAGTCCACTGGATTCATGTCCAGATGAGACTGGGGCCACAACAACAAGAATAAACTAATAGAACAAGTCACTGGATTGAAGGTGTTAAGTATAGTCATTTATAAATCATATTTAGTTTTGTTATGTAATCCTTATTTTTGACTGCCTTGTGATTTTAGTTTAAATTATAATACTAGTTTTTATGAATGCCTGGTGGGCTAATGGGTTGAGGTGCTTCATCCAGATGTGGCCCATAAGAGTTCACATCCGAGGGCTGGTTGGGTTTATTGTTCACATAATGCCACTCACTTGAAGGCAACTGGTCACTCTTTACCATGAGTGTGTGGACCAAATCTCTCGCCTCAGCCCTTACACTCGAGGTGGGAGAGTACCAGACATGATGGTCAATGAATGTGTTTGTTTTTGTTGTATAAGGTTTTATTCTGATCGTTAATGTGATATTATGATTGTTTTATTTTGCTGTTTGTATGATATTTTGATTGTTTGTATGATACTTAGATTTTTGTTTAATGCAAGGAAGGAGGAACTAAAGGCTAAAAGCCCACAAAATTTGTTCCCTCCAAGAAAAAATAAAAGATAATTCTGTATAACATTATGATTATGATATTCCAGTTACATTTTCATAATTGTGCTGAAGAAGGATGCCTTGTGTGGTGGCACTGACATAACTGGGCTACACTGCTGCCTGGTACTGTATATGAATGCCCCTCAGCTGCCTCCCTATCCCCTGAAAGAGGGATGGTGAACTGCAGGAGATTGGCAGTTTTGACCTGCAGCCTACTGGGTTCACATTCATATGAACCTAGAGTTACAACTACTACTACTGTTTTCATTTTTTCATTGGTGTCATTATATGTTAATGGTTTTTTAATATCTTTTTTTTTTTTTAATTATATCTTCATTGTTTTTATATATTGATTTTGTAATGATTGTTTTTCTGACTTCATATGATTCTAGGATTGACTCTATCGGATACGTTTATGTGAAGCTACAGAACGTAGTGAATGTTTTTGGTGTATCAGATACAGCCAGGATTCCGGGGACTTGAATGGTGAGTGAATGGAAGCGTGGCCCATTGGATTGGGTAAATTTGGGCTGTCTGGATGTTGGTACTCCTCACCCTGCCCTAGGGTAGGAAAGGAGGTCTGGACGATGATGATGATGATGATGATGATGGCATGATTCTGCAAAATTATACGTGTACAGTATATGTATTATTTGTTTGTTTATATATTACTGGATTGTGTATAAAACCTGTGTGCTGGAGAAGGATCCCTTCATGTAGTGGCACCAATTTAACCAGACAGCGGCACTGTTTGTACTGTGTATATATGAGGTCCTGCAGCCACAAGCGGTAAAGCACCATACCTGCTGAAACCTGCTTGTTTCCACCAGCCACTCCCTCAAACACTACCCTATGTGTGCACAAAGTCGCTTTGCTTAATTCTGATTAGTGCAATAAGGGTGAAAGTCTGAAGTGAGAAGTGTGCTCCAAGCGACCTTGTTGACACTTTGTTTGGGGTGTAGGTTCTGTTGCATTCCACAAAGGGTAAACTCCATTTGTATGTCATCCCACAGTAGTGGCCAGCCATCCAATCAGAATGTGCTATGTCATCCACACACAGCCAATTAGGGGCGCTGATTTTCTCAAGGGTGGCACCTTACCTGCTCAGTCTCAGTGTCACCTCTGCCAAGTGCAGAGCACCCCAGGAACTTACACCTTGTTTCAGGTGGCACTTTGCACTTCACCGTTTTCTTCCATGTTGCCCTTAAAAAACAACGTACCTTTATCATAGTATTGGATAAATATGATACTTTATTGGTTTGAATAAGAAAAACAAAACAAAAGCGGCTGCAAAAAGCTCACAAAGTCTAGCAAGACACTAACAAAAAATATTTTTCTACTGATGACATAATTTTAACAATGAAAATATTATTGTGCCAAGTTTCTTAGATATTACCCTTAAAGTACTCACATTTATGCACCTTATGTCCAAATTTTAGAAACTAAAACTGAAAAATAACATTTCTAAGAACTTTTTTGTCGCCAGACTTTGAAAGCAATTTGTAGAAAATCGTATGTGTCACTTTGCCCCTTGTGGCGTGCAGGGCCTCATATATAGTGTGTATATATATATATATATATATATATATATATATATATATATATATATATACTGTATAAATGTATATATACAGTATATATGTATGTATCTTTCTATCTATCTATCTAGATAGATAGATAGATAGATGATATGGTTGTGATCAAAGGAGCCCAATGGAGAAGAAAGATTTACAGAGTAAGCAGAAGGATTAGTTGTAAGGAAGAGGTCAAGTATGTTGGATCTCTCCAAGGTGGTCAGGGATACAGGTAAGGTGCTATACAAGCTGCTTTAGGTCACTGAGGATAGAAAAGATGTAGGCTTGCTCACCAGGTGGATCAGTGAAAGGAGAGGAGAGCCAAAGGTGGTGGTGAACATTGAAATCTAGAATGGAGATTTCAGAGAAGTGAGAAATGGATAGGATGTGTTCTGTTGTAGAAGTGAGATAATCAAAGAATTTTTGATAGTCAGTAGAATCAGAGGATAAGTAAACAGCTTAGATATAACTAGTCAGAGAACATCAGGAAAGCTGAAGCAAGAGAGCAGAGAATTCAGAAGAATCAAGTTCAGGAACACAAGAGCAAGATAAGTCGTTGCGTACATATACACAACAGCCACCTTTGGCTTTGAAATGAGTACAGAGAAAAGTAGGAGGAAAAAGAGAAAAGTTTGCTATCAGTTGCCTCAGCTCAGTTGCTTTAGATAGCTGAGTCTAAGTTAGGAAGAGAAGGTGAGGTTTAGAGGAGACGTGGTGCTCAACAGAGAGAAAGTTGGAGGAAAGGCTGCAAATATTGCAGAAATGAAGAAGTGAGTCAGACAGTGGTTCCAACCATCTTGCTGGGTCACCACTGGGATATGGGGAGATGATGGGTGCATTTATGATCCCCACCCCCCTCCCAGGGACTCTGAGGCTTGGTTAAATTATGCCATTTTGGTTGAATCTTGAATAGGAAGTGTAATGTGTAATGTGCATGTGGTTTGGTGTTGACAACTAGAGAAACTTGCATTGTAGGTATGCCGACTTACTCTCTGTGTTCCAGAAACACTGAAAAAGTTCTGCAAAGGGGGATGGTCAGGCACTTGTCCTGATATGGGAGCTCCAGCTCTCCCTGTCACCAGCTTTCCATCCACCTTGGGAGTACCGCCCTGCTCGACTGGTGCTACAGTCTGCTCCTGTCCCATGGCTTCCTCCATATCCCCCATCAGGGGCATGGTGTGCTGTAGGAGAAAGAATTTCAACCTACAGTCCTCTGAGTTCGTGTCTAGATGAACATGGGTCACAACAGGAACAACCAATATAAAACCCTCCATTTACTGTCTCAAAGGATATAGTGTCTGCACAAACTATGTAACTAGTAGTGGCAGTGGTAGTATTGGTAATAAGTAGCAGTAATAGTATGAGCAGCAGCAGCAGCAGCAACAACACTACCATTGTAGTAGTTGTACAGTAATCATCACCATTGTCACTGTCCCAGCCTCAGCTGAAATGTGAAATCATTGGACTGCAAACTGAAGTTACCCTTCACCTGCAGTTCACCCGCCTCCTTTCAGGGTGTTGGAAGGGGGTCGAAGGACATTTATTTGACGAGACAGTTCAGGCGGCTGATCATATCAGTGCCACTACAAGAGGACATCCTTCTCCATTACCAATACAGCAGTAAGGTGCCTATATTAAGCCCACTGTATCCCATGTGACGAAGATAGAGAGTGCAAGACTGATGGAAAAAGTGTATTTTTGAGTGAGGTAGAGAGGAAGACCAAGAATGAGATGGATAGATAGGGTAGAGATATATGAGAGAGGAGGATGTGAGTTTGAGTGAGGGCAGTCTGATGGTGGTGGACAGGGTGACTGGAAGGCTACTTGATTATGGCCACCTGATGACTGGGCAATGAAGCCATCCAGTCACTGATGTCACCAGGTGACGGATACGCGACCAGAGATAGCAAGAATAAAATTTAAGAGAATAAAGGTGGACAGTGCGGTAAAGATCTCTGCTTGGAGGGTCGTCCATCTTCCACAGCATCGGGTGATTTCTCAAGTGTTGTGGGGACAGCTTGGTTAGTGTTGTCACTGTGTACCCTGCATTGTTTGTTTATTTCTTATTCTCAATGAGACACCCACACCCACACCAGCAGGTCAAGCCATTCCTACAACACATAAGATAGTGGCAGGTGAGTTTCTAGTGAAACGGTATTTATGCGCCATCCTGTATGATGGCCTTCAGATAGCATGAACAGAAGAGGAAGTCTACAATGAAAAGAAATTATTCAAAGAGGAGAGAAGTGTGATTAACTGAAGACAGAAGGGAGGGGGAGTTTGAAATATAGAAAAATGGAAAACGCTAATGAAAGAAAACCGTATCAGGTGAGACAGTTTTGAGGAATATGAATATAAATTATGGCATCAGGTGTGTGTGTGTTTTTTAAGATTAGAGTGTGTGTATGTGTGTCAGTGTTTTTTTGCAGCGAAAAAAATAATCCATTTCTCGCGTTCTTTCTCCCTCAATCAGTCTCAGTCAAAACAAAGCAAAATCTCAACCCCTTTACACCAATGACCTATATTCTTCCTCCACACCGTGTTTGTTCAGGACATCATGAGACGCTTGTTGCAGTGGAGAGGTTGGCTGCAGCCATCATATACCCCTCAGTGTAGAATCTCCCGAGCTGGATGACATTTTTTGAACATAGGGAAATAACAAGAAGAAGACGAAAAGTTAAAGGAAGAAATAGAACAAGGAAAAGGAGAAGATGAAGAAGGAGGAGGAGGAGAAGGAGAAGAAAAAGAAAAGGAGGAGGAGAACAATAAAAGCAAACGAAACAACATTCACTCCCATTTTGCCCCATATAAGAAAGAGTGTACGGTCCCAGGGTTAGGTTGTCAGTCCCGTCAATTAAGGCAAGGGCAACCAGCCCTCCTCTACCCGAGTGGCATTACAGGAACAATAAACCCCAACCACCCTCAGATGGCTCCACCTTAACCCACTAAACTACCAGGCGTCATTTGGATGTATGGTTACCACCCAGCACAGGATGTGATTTGGTTTTATACTTACCATATAACCAAATACAGTTGGCAATAATCCACGTTTTTATTTTATCTATTTATATGCAGCAAATGTTATCGTGTTCTTAAAAAAAAAAAAAAAAATGAAATAAAATAGCAAGAAATGTTTTACTTATCTCAGTATATTTTGCACTTAAATTATTGCTTGAAAAATTAATGATGTAGTAGCAAAATTATCTGCCTAAAATAGGTTTATAAAATGGGGTAATAGAGTATTACGAGAGCGGGTGAGTTTGTACGTGGTGAAGGTTAGTGACGATGTTTTTAGTTGATTACGGTGTTGCTGTGATTCTTATGATGGTAATTTCGTGTTTATGTATTTATTAGCTTCTTGTGCCATTATATAGACGTATAGGTAGTTGATATCAACTACCTATACATTATACGACGGTGTATTCCCAGGTGACCAAAATGTCCTTTTAAACCCAGGTAGGCTGAAGCTGTTAAATCCCCAAAATATTCGCGTCATTCATACATATTTTAAGGTGGAATATGGTCCCTGGCATGAGGAAAAACTAAGATTAATATGGTGGAGGATGTCTCATAACATTTCTGTCATCCTTTTTAATAGGAGCTATAAATACCGGTATGTTGCTAATATGGGTAAGCGCCGAAACTTAATATGGCGGGGGATTTAATTTATGACATTCGATATTTTGAAAGGTAAAATATTAAAAGTCTGGGAATCGTTTTATTGATGATGATGTTTTAAATCTTGTGATAATTCAGCCGTCCTGTTCTAATGGAAGGCTTGAATAAGGTACTGGACATAGGCAAGTATTAGAGATAAATATGGCCAGGGATTATCAGATGGTATAGTGTAATTTGGAGTATTTTGAAAGTTTAAAAAGTGGTTAGAATGCCCCTGTTGGAGTGGTAGCTTTGCCTAGTTTGCATCCAAAGTGGTGATGAGGGTTTTTGATCCCGTAGTGTCGTCAAGATAAGTAGGCTGGTCATCGAACTTACCCTGTTGTGTACAGTACTCGCCTAGCCTAGCCTCAGAACTCCACACCTCACATAATATTTAATCAGTTTAATTCCTCAGTCCCAAGAAGTTTTCAATGTAGCACATCAGCATCAAGTGGAAGGTGGTGGCAACCATCATCCACTCACTTGATGTAGTGCTGCCAACTTCTTCCATAGCCTTTATCATTCTTTTTCTGTGCCTGCTCTCCTCTCTTCCTATTTCTGCCATCTTTCCTGTCACTTCTTATTGCTTTTTTCTTTCCTTTACAGGTGGCTTTACATTGAGTGACAAGCTATGGTTTCCTGTAAGCCGAGAAACCATTTACAACGCTGGGTGGTAACCATATAACCAAACCATACGTGCTTCCTACGTATCAACAAGTGGGTTAGTGGAGGGTTAGTGCCCCTCCCTGTAAAACAAATAACTCATAGTCAAATGGCCACCCTTTACGGGATTATGGCGTCTGGCAATAGATAGATAGATAGATAGACTTCAGCATCATATATTAAAATTTTTGAAACTTCAAAACTGCATTTTATTATATATATATATATATATATACATATATATATATATATATATATATATATATATATATATATTTTATGCAGGTAAGAAGGAACCAAAGGCCAAAGCCTGCACATATCTCAAGAAAAACAAAAAAAACAAGGTAACTGAGGCAAGAGTTCAGCTGGACCTATAAAGTCTGACACACAGGCAAGATACTGTAATGTTGTACATCACATTCTTTGAGAGTCTGTATAACTTAAAATTGATTGATTATATGATTTTTTTTTTTTCCCTGGTGTTAGGTAGATTTTTCCAAAGCTGCTACTTAGGGATTAACAGAGATTGGAACCTGCACAGCACAGTACAGGGATGGGAATTTCATATGTACGGTACATGTGGTGGACTGTGTCACAAATCAGATTATTTACAGGAAGGAGAGGAATGGAGGCTTTCCATGTCTTATTGTAAAAAAAAAAAAAAAGTTAGCCATTTCTTCAAGAGGAGAGTTATTGTAAAGAACAGTAGGTTTGCCCCTGTACTGTACTTACCATCACTGTATAATGGCAACAGGTTTACATTGCAGGCCACAGATGCTGCCCCCACACAAGTTTCCCAGGAGTTGAGACAGCAAATTAGCACTCTTGTGGGGGGAGGAGCCTGAGTCAACCACTGCCTCACTATGTCCTTTGGCACCTGTTTCTTCCTCGGATGATCCAGGGAACTTTGCCGCCTCTAGCTAAGATCTCCGCCTGGCCAAGGGAAGGGTTCATATGGGCTCCTCGTTGCCAGAGCCCTTAACCCAACACCAAGAACTGAGAACCAACCATTTGCAGTTCGGGGCTTTTATGGTAATTCTGTTTATTTATTTATTTATGTATTTTTTTTACAAACCTGCCATACTTTCTCTTCAAATGTGCATTGATTGTGTAATGACAGATAGAATCAATACACCCCTGTTTAATCTTTTGGAAAGTAAAGGTTCTTTGGAAGTTAGACTTTGAGGCTTGAGGGCACTGTGGTGTTACTGGGATGTGTGAGAAAACTAAAGATTTTGTGGATGTGCAAGAAAGCATAAAGAGAATTACTTTGAGGTGGTTTGGCCATATATAGGGGATGGAGAATGAGATGCTGACCAGGAGAGTGTATGTGAATAAGGTTCCAGGGGGAGACTGAGAATTAGATGGAGGGAGAGGGTGGAGATGCAAGAGAGAAGGTGGTGTGAGTTGGAGAGAGGATAGCTAGACGACAGAGGATAGGGTGATATGGATGCAGTTCATTTGTGTCCTCCTGTTATGGGATGCAGGCATCTTGTGACAGAGTGTTACAAATTATTCAATAAATCTGAGAAAGATGGACTTGGTCTGGTCAGAATTGCCACTGAGTTGAACTATGGGTGGTTGGAGCCATTTATAGCAGGCTTTGGGAAAGTATGTCATGCCCCATATGTGCAAAGAAACATCATTCATTCATTGCCAGATGCCATGTATCCCAAATGGGGTGGCCAAGGGCTTAGAGTTAATTGTTTTACAGGGAGGGGCACTAATCCTCCACCAACCCCACTCGACACGTAGGGAGAACGTTATGCCAACAGCATCTGGTGTTCCCAGGCGGTCACCCATCCAAATACTAACCAGACCCAACATAAAGAAACACAGGTTTTTAAAAATGTTTCTCCAACTGCTTTTGTCTTTTGTCATAATGGCTTATAGAGACTGTAATATAGTACTATATTTATCTATTTTTTAAAGGCTGATATGTACCTTACTGTAGCAGGTACATTGTCCTGAATATAAGTATTAATTGTAATGATAGCTGCAGTCTCAGGCTTATCCAGTATCTCAAACATGAACCAGGTGGATTGCAGGGTTAACACCTTCTGTAGTAGACATCTGCCATTATACTGTATTTATGTATTGCAGATACTGTATGTCCTGTTTTTTTCCTTGGGCCACATGACACATCATGATAAATGTGCTTTGTGTTTACACTACAGCCAAATTTGGGGTAAAGCTGGTGGCATTTTTTTTTTTTTTTTTTTTTTAATACGAGGAAGAAGAAACCAAAGGCTAGGAGCCCGCAAAACAATTCCTTCCAAGAAAAACATAAAAACAATACAAAAGAGAACCAGATTCAAGATCCGTTCATCTCGAGATGCCTGGACACACTGCGTTTGAAAGACTGGAGATCATAGGAAGTAGGAAATACAGACAGAGGGAGACAGTTCCAGAGTTGACCTGTTGCATACATGAAGGACTGGGAGTTACGGTTAACTCTTGCATTAAAGAGTTGGACAGAAAAGGGATGAGAGTTTGTTGCTAGACGGGTGCTATGTACCCGTCATAGAGGTGGAGGGATGCAAGCAGACAGAACAGTGTGGCAAAGAGACAGGTTGAAGGGAGCCAGTAAGAGGAGGAGAGTTAATGAGATGAAAAGCCTAATTATAGTGATTAGCCATAGTGCTTATCTCTGTATCTTAAGCCACTGTGGCTGTGGTAGGTTATTCACTCTCTGCGTTAGGATACAAGACTACTGCATCAGCCAGGTTACTAATTAACTCTTCCGGATGTTATGCAAGCTGTGTAAATACTGTATAATGTCTTCCTCTATATGGGTGCTATTAGCAATTCCCTTGAGACAAGGTCGGTGTATCTGTGGAGGTGACCAGCTACCACAGTACATCATGACCAGCCTGGACAGGGATTGATTGAAGACCCAGAGTAGACAGAGCTGAAGCATAGACCAGTGAGCAATCCTGGCTCCCCCCAGAGCGTCATGCTTCCAGTACCTCCCCCCCTCCCCTCCTGCATTTCCCAGCATTCTGTCTACCTTCAAGGGAATATATGACACTGAGGTTATGTCATGGTGCACCCAGGCCTGCCATGATGCACCCAATAAGTCACTGTACCAAAGGGATTAAGATGCCTTTTTCCTGCAGTCCAGATGCCTGTCTCCTGTGGTCCATCCTTCTACTTCTGTGGGATAGGGAAGTAGTGGAGGGAGGTTTGTGTAGCCAGACAGTTAAGCTGCCTGGTTTTATCAGTGCCACCACATGAAGGCATCCCATTCCAGCAACTATGAATTTATCAAATAATGCAGTACAGTATTTTAGGTTATCATAAAATCAGTTTCACTGGTATGACATGTAAGAGGACATGCTGGGATATGGCTATGCAGATATCCAGGTCAATATCTGCTCTATATATCCAAAATGAACATCAAAATATTTGCCATCATCGTTGTCGCCCTACCTCGTTTTTCCTACCCTCAGGTGGGGCAAGGCAAGGTGCAGAAAGCAAGGAAAATTAAGTGATAATGTGAGAACAGATGAACAGCAGACAGTGTCCAGTTAAAAAAGATTATAGTAGGAGAACAGACGAACACCAGGCCCAGTCAAAAAGTTAATGAACAAATGAACACCATGCCCAGCTGAAAAAATTGGGAGAATTAGTGAACAGCATCCCCAGCAAAATAGGCCACACACTCATTCATTCACGATTCAAGCTTGTGGAATCCCTGATACACCTCACAGGCACACCTTCCACATGTAGCTTCATAGACGTGTATCAGAGTCAGTGCCATGGTTGTAACATTTTTCATTTTATACTTCAGGCCAAGTGGCGATGTACGTGTCAATTCTTCTTGGAACAACTAATGATGATGTTGTGTGTTGTTGTGTATGGAGTAAGTTGTTTGAGCCACCCAAAGTTTGCTTAGTACTGAACTGAGTTTGTGTATTTGTAAGTCTATCTGTCTATCTATCTATAGCCAGATGCCATAATCCCAAATGGGAAGACCAAAGACAAATCGCCTCCATATTCCCGTCCCCAGCCACTTCAGTGCCCTTCCCCTAGCTCACACCCCCTTCTTTCATATAACTCTCCATTCCATCTGTCCATCTCATCCTCAGTCTCCCCCTCCCCCCTCCACCTCCACCTCACTCACATACTCTCTCCTCGTTAATCTCTCACTCTCCGTCCTCTCCATGTATTTGAACCACCTTAATGTAATTCTAATGCTGTCTGTCACATATAATCTCATAGTTTATACTCAGCATTTTGTGTGTGTGTGTGTGTGTGTGTGTGTGTGTGTGTGTGTGTGTGTGTGTGTGTGTGTGTGTGTGTGTGTGTGTGTGTGTGTGTGTGTGTGTGTGTGTCTGTCTGTCTGTCTGTCTGTCCCCAGTAGGCCTAATCCACACTGTCTTTATTTCACATTGCTCACTGTGCACCAAGTCACTGTCACACTCAGCCTCAGGTACCATTAGTGTTGGCAAAAGCTAGAGGGAGTTCTGGCCACTGATACCATTGTCCCTTATTCATCTACATTGACTCAGGGCCAGGAATTTGAATCAGAATCTACCTGCAGCATCTACCCTGTCATTATCAACTGCACTTTCTTTTTCTCTCTCTCTCTCTCTTGTGTCTTGAGTGATTTACTTTCCTTTTTAAAACCAGGGCTGGGGAGTGGTCCATGCTGTTAATTTTAGGAGCAATACAAGATTAGCTGATGGATATAAAGGGCATATTACTTTAGAATACAAAGAGATGAACAACAATGGCTCATATATCTAGTATATAAAAGGATTGAACAGTAATAGCTGTAGTGTCATACATATTTGTTCCACGTTAACTTGCGTATGACTGACGTTACTTTTACCGTATGAATTGTTTTTCAGGAGGGTGAGAAAGTCAACATTGAGGTAACAGCTGCAGATGCTACCCTTGCCCTTCATCACCAGCAACACTGCCGTCACTGGCTGCATGACGCCACCAGCATTATCTTCTTCACCAGGTTTGTCAGGGCTATCTGTCTTGTCTGCCTACCTACCTACATTTAGCTGTCTATAATCAGATAACTTATCGGGATGGCTGTTAACAGCTTGCCTCCTTTTCACCCAGTCTTCTGCCATCAGACTGCCCTTCCCCCACCTAACACTAATTTCATGCAGCCACGATTAGTATTCAAGTTGTGAGAATGACCCACATCTGTCAGGTGAAAATAAACCTAGTATGGTCAGATTGGCCATGTAATCTGGCCACACTTGGTCATTGTTTATGCTGGAAGGAGTTAGGGATTTTCAGGAGAAGAAACTGCTGTTCAGGTGTATCAGTGAAGAAGGCTGTCACTTCCACTGTACTCATTTTTACTCTTACATGGTCTTGAATTGACATCTTCTTGATTGTTTAGTTGTTGCAGTAGATTAATGCCAGAAAATGATGCCAGTCACAAAAATAGCTAAAGAAACAGTGTAGAGCAGTAATGTGGTCTTACTCTGCTCTTGACCTGTGAAATACAGCACAGAAGAATGAAGATCTGGGCCAAGTTAAGGTGAAGAAGGTCTTGTTAAATATGTGCCAATCTCCTCCATTGGTAGTGTGAGTAACTAAGTCTCACAGGTGTAAGTGATAATTTTCTGAGAACAAGAAAGACATGTAAACACTTGCTCATATATTGTTCAGCCCACAAAAAGTCCTTCACTAATAGGTGCAGCTAAGGTACTGTTTGGTGGGATGATGCAGCCACATCAAAGTAGTTGGTAGGTTTTTATGTTAATTTTTTACCTGCATTTTAATTCCTAAAATAGAGGAACCAGGAATGAATATTAATAGTAAATAGGCAGATGTTTGCTTTTCTTATTGTATTATTGATTTAGTTTGTACAAAGGAAAAGGGGAAAAAGAAGTGTGTGGTAATCATAGGGGCATTTGTCTTCTTAGTAATATAGGAAAAGTGTATGGTAGGACACTTATTGACAGAGTTAAAGAAAGAACAGAGGAATTAGTTGGAGAAGAACAGGGAGGCTTTAGGAAGGGAAGAGGTTGTGTAGATCAGATATTCATTCTTAGATCTTTAGTGGAAAAGTTTCTAGAGAAGGGAAAGAAGTTGTATGTGGCCTTCATGGATTTGGATAAAGCATATGCTGTGAAGAGTATGTATGATGGTTCTTACCTAATTGTATCTTTACAGGAATGAGTCAAGCTCGTACTGTCCCGTGTCTTAAACCATATTTATCATACATATCCTTAAATTTGTGAATCGTTTTGGCACACACTATTTCATTCGGTAGTGCATTCCATTAATCAATTGCTCTGTTTGGGAACTGAATTTCCTTACGTCTTTATCACCTCTCTTCTTATGCAGTTTTTTGCAGTGTCCTCTTGCTGATGCTTCTCCATATGTTAAGTAATCATATTTGTCTATTTTCTCTTTTCCTGATATGCACTTATATAGCATTATCATGTCACCTCTTTTCCTTCTCTCCTGTAGTGTTGGTAGATTCAGTTTATTTAGTCTTTCTTCGTAGCTTAGATCCCTTAAGCTTGGTATCCATCTTGTAGCGGCCCTTTGAACTTTTTCAATCTTGTCTATATGCTTTTTGAGATGAGGACTCCAGACTACTGATGCATACTCCAGGGTTGGTCTAATGAATGATGTTATTATCCTTCTTAGCATGTCTTCATTTATGTATGTGAATGTTATTCTCATATTTGCAAGCAGTGAATACATGTTCCGCACCTTCTCGCTGATGTGGTCAGCCGGAGATAGTCTGTTATTGATAATCACACCTAGGTCTTTCTCTCTTTCTGATGTGTATAGGGTTTTATTTCCTAACTTATAATCCCAGTCAGGTCTTTTTCCACTTTTACTAAACTTGATTACATGACACTTGTCCACACAGTGAATTCCATTTGCCATTTATTACTCCATTCATGAAGTTTATTTAATTCTTCTTGTAGCTCCCTACAAGAGTCTGTGCTAGTAATTCTCCTTTGTATTTTTGCATCATCTGCAAACATATTCAGATAGCTCTCATTTCCAGTGTTACTGTTTATATCATTTATATACACTAAAAACATGATTGGTGCCAGCACCGAACCCTGTGGTACTCCACTAGTCACTTCTTTCCATGATGAGTAGTTTCCTCTTAGTACTGTCGTCTATTCTCTTTTTATGAGAAAGTCTTGCATCCAACAAAACAGTTTGCCTCGAATTCCTCCTTGATGGTACAGTTTCCATAAAAGCATTTGGTGTGGTACTGTGTCAAAAGCTTTCTTGAAATCTAAGTAGATACTGTCCACCCATCCTTCCCTTTCCTGTATTGTGTTTGTTACTCTGTCATAGTAGCTCAACAGATTAGTAACACATGATTTTCCTTTTCTGAAACCAAACTGTCTTTCTGTTATCATACTGTGTTCTTCTAGATGAGTAAGGATGGAACTTTGGGGCATGAAGTACGTGAAAGGGTACAGCAAGGAAGGAAAGTTGTTGGTACACTGAAAGCAGTGATGAGAAATAGGGAAGTGAGTATGGAAGTTAAGAAGTCACTGCATGATAGTATTGTGATCCCTACCCTGACGTATGGAAGCGAGGCGTGGACCTTGCAAGAGGGGAACAAGTCAAGAGTGAGAGCAGTGGAAATGAGTTACTTGAGAGGAGCATGTGGAGTGACGTGGAGGGACAGGTTGACAAATGAAGAAGTGAAGGAACGTTGTGGGGTAGATGTGGATGTGGTTGAGAAGATTAGGAGAAATACACTGAGGTGGTTTGGACATATGGAGAGAATGGAGAATGAAAGACTGACTAAGAGGGTGTATGTAGGTGAGGTGGAGGCAGGGAGAGGGAGGGGTAGACCGAGGATGAGGTGGAGGGATGGAGTTGAGAGGTATATGAGGGAGGGGGGGTGA
This sequence comes from Coenobita brevimanus, assembly GCF_032717465.1. NCBI lineage: Eukaryota > Metazoa > Arthropoda > Malacostraca > Decapoda > Coenobitidae > Coenobita > Coenobita brevimanus. Next base: position 170,997 of record NC_137046.1, on the reverse strand, counting down.
GCTGGGGGGAGGGTAGTCAAATGGTGGGTGACAGAGTGACTTGGAGGCGTTTTGTCTGCAGCCACCCTTTGCGGGATTAGGGCGTCGGGCTATAGATAGATAGATTTTCTAATACCTTGCTTACAACACTGGTCAGTGATACTGGTCGGTAGTTGAGAGGATTTTGTCTATTTCCTTTCTTGAATAAGGGGACAATATTTGCTTTTTTCCAAATATCAGGTAGTTTCCCTTGACTCAAGGATTTCTTGAAAATTAAAAATAATGGTTTGCTTAACTCCTTTGCACATTCTCGTAATACCCAACATGAAATTTCATCAGGACCACTTGTTTTTCCTCTGTCTAATCTACTTAACTCCTCCTGTATTACTTTTTCTGCTATTTGTATATCTGGTAGTATGTGTGGACATGCGTGTTCCACATAGTCCCTCTCATAAATTTTTTTCTTCTGTAAAAACTAATTGGAAATTCTTATTTAGTGCTTCACAAATATCTTTCTCTTGTGTATAAGTGATTCCCTCGTCCGTGATGGATTGTATTATATCTTTTACTTTGGTTTTGCTTCTGATATAGCTGTAAAACAGCTATGGTTGATCACTACTTTTATTTATTATATCCTCCTCAAACTGTTTTTGGGCTTCCCTCCTTATTCTTGTATAGTCGTTTCTTGCCTGTTTGTAATTATTATACGCCCTTTCACTATTGTGTCTTCTGTATCTATTCCACAACAAATCTCTTCTTTCTTTTGATTTTTTACATTCTGTATTGAACCATTTCTGTATTTTCTTATCTGCTTCTTTGTGCTGTGGGATGTACTTCTGGACTCCTATTTCATAAAATTCACAAAATTTTTTATATACAGCATTTAAATCTTGTCCTCTAAGCTCATTTTCCCAATCAACTTCTAAGAAATACTTCTTTAGGTCTTGATAATTTCCCTTTTTATAGTTTAGGCTCTTTTTGTAACTGTCAGTGCTGCTAAGGCTGCAGTGCGTGTGGATGGTGAACTAAGTGAATTTTTCTCTTTGAAGGTTGGGTTAAAATAGGGATGTGTCATGTCTCCATGGTTGTTCAATCTGTACATGGATGGGGTAATAAAAGAGGTACAAGGTAGGTCAGTGGATGTTGGAGTGGCCCTGGTGAGAGAGGATAGTGTTTGGAAACTCCCTGTACTGTTGTTTGCAGATGATACTGTGTTGTTAAGTGAAGACGAAAGGGAGCTGCAAGGCTTGGTGCATGAATTTGGGAGAGTGTGTAAGAAATGGAATCTAAAGGTGAATGTAGGGAAGAGTAAAGTGATGGTCTTTGAGAGAGGTGAAGTCAGTAAATGTACAGCGAGGTTGGATGGTGAGGAAATGGAAAATGTGAGTTCGTTTAACCCCTTAACCGCGGGTGTCATTCCAGAATGACGGCGACAAAACTGGACCAAACCGCGGGTGGCATTCTGGAATGATCGTGAATATTTTGAACACCGCGCGTTTTCCCGGCGCGCAAATATTCTCACGCAAGAGTAGCTGTTGAGTTCTTTCACGCCAGCCATCCCACACCTCCCTCCTCCAACCCCGAGGGGACCCCCCCCACCCCTGCCCTGACCCGCGTCAGTCAGTATCTGTCCAGCTCTGTGCGTGATAATGGCGCTCCGTCCCGACTCATCGTCGCTCGCTTCCTCCTCTACAATGTTTAGTGCTAGTGTTCCCTCTACCTCTACACCGGTAAAGGAACTGCCGACGGCGAGGCAGAAGGGGTTGAGCACTCCTGAAATTAGAACTGAGCTGGACAAAACAGTAAGTACTACTCTTGATTGTGGCAGTGAAAGTGACACACTCACAGCAAGCAGTGATGATTTGGCAGTGATTGGTGGTGAACCATTTTCCATTGATAGTGACAAGTGATGAAAGTGATCGTGTTGATTCCCCCCCCCCACCCCCAACTTACTCTGGGAAAGGAAAGGCTCCTATGGGCAAATCTGGTATTGCACGTGGGAAGGGAGTGAAGCGCAGGCTCACGTCTCCCACACCAGGCCCTAGTACGCATTTCCCATCAATTTCCCGTTCCCCTAGCCCAATTGCCCTCACATCATCATCATCATCATCTGTCGTGCCCTCTCCTCAGTCTACATCATCTGAGGAGTACGAATTACCAAAGCCTGCAAAGCGAGGGAAGGCAGGCCGTGCAGGCCGTGCAGGCAGGCCTAGAACAAAGGGGATGCGTGGCAGTTGGAGGGCAAAGCTGGGCGATAAGCGAGGCGATAAGCGAGGTGATAAGCGGGGTAGAAAGGGTCAAGTTTCACCACGCACCAGGTCAGAAACCCCCCCGCCTGCCCCCCGCTCAGTTCCCTCACCCGCGCCACCCCCCCACTCACCGCCCCCGCACTCACCCCCCTCCCCGTTGCCTCCTGCCTCACCCACCTCCCGCTTGCCTCCTGCCTCACCTCCTGCCTCACCCATTGCCTCTACATCAGCTCCTTCTCACGGGGAAACGAGTGAAATGCAACCTGCCCCTGCCACTGAACCACGCACAGGGCAAGTTGATGCATTTGTTTGGACTGACGGTGGAGATTTCCAGCCACACAATCCACCGTTTGATATGACAAATGCTGGAATACAGCCTGCCTTCCCATGCAACGCAGGTGATGAGTTTGTTGATTACTTCCTGGCCTTCCTTGATGATGAAATTGTGCAGCATGTCAGCGATGAGACCAATAGGTATGCAACTCAGTGTGCAGCACAAGGGCTGGGACCTATTGGCTCGCCAAAGCAAGTGTCGTGGTTGCCTGTCGGGATCAGAGAGCTGTATGTTTTTTGCACTCATGTTTTTGATGGCCCATATAAAGAGACATGAGTTGGAGGAGTACTGGCTCGTGGATGACATAACTACTATCCCCATATTCGGGAAGTATATGTCACGGGATCGGTTCCGACAGCTGCTTGGATACCTGCACTTCGCTGATAATGACAACCCGTCCCAAACTGACCCTTTGTGGAAAGTGAGGGATTTCCTCAACAAGATTAGGGATCGATTTATGAGATTTTTCAGGCCTATGCAGAAAGTCGTCATAGACGAGTCCCTGGTATTGTTCAGAGGACGTCTCAAATTCAGGCAGTACATCCCCAGCAAACGCCACCGCTTTGGGATAAAGTTCTTTGTGCTGTGTGACTGTGAGACGGGGTATATAATGGATTTTGTCATTTACTCGGCTAGCACAATGGATGTGAACAGGAAAGACCCCCTTGGCTTCTCTGGCTCCGTTGTAAAAGTGCTGATGGAGAGGTATTTTGGTGGTAATCATGTGCTGTACACAGACAATTATTACACAGCACCGAAACTCTCCAAATACCTTGCTGAACACGGCATTGGCACTGTTGGCACTGTACGGAGCTATAGGAAAGAGTGGCCTAGTTTCCCCGAAGCATCATCATCATCCAGGGGAGATGTTCACCTGAAGAAGTCAGAAAAGCTTCTTGCGATCAGGTGGCATGACAAGAAGGTTGTCAATATGATCAGCACCATCCACAAGGGGGAAATGAAGAGAACTGGGAAGGTCAGCTACAGGACGGGAGAGCCAATCATGAAGCCTGATGCCGTCATTGATTATAATGTAAATATGAGACTCGTTGATAAGTCTGATATGATGATTGGCGAAATAGACTGTCTCAGGAGAAACACCCGATGGTACAGGAAGGCTTGCCTGCACATGCTCGATATGTGCATGCTCAATGCCTTCATTCTTTACAAGACACAAGTCGGGGGCATAAGGCAACCATCACTGAGACAGTTTTCCAAGACTGTCGTTCAGCAGCTACTTGAACGATTTGGTCAGGTGACGGCATTGATCCCGAGGCGACACTCTAACACACAACCTGACCGTCTTGAGTGCCGCAATTACATGAGCCGGCACCAGCTTGTGAAATTGCCTCCTAAAGCAGGCGGCAGGTTGTCACAGGGCCGCTGCAGAGTATGTTCAACCACCACACGAAGGCCTACGACGAGAAAAATGAGCACACACCAGTGCCTTGAATGCCAAGTCGCTCTATGTGTAACTCCGTGCTTTGCCGAGTACCACTCTCTGAGTAAATACTGAAAGTGACAGTGATATATAGTGATGCGACAGTGACGTGCTTTGCCAATAATTGTATAATGGATAATGTAGTAATAAGGGATATTTTGCCTAGAAAATAAAGGAAATATTGGCCAGTATAATAAGTGATATTGTAATAAGAGAATCTGCGGCACTTGTGGAATTCTGCGGCACTTATGTAACTCTGTGATGCGCCAGTGACGCAATATAGTAATAAGTGCATTGTAAATATAATGTACATTGCCCATATTATATGTAAAATAATATTAGAAGTTAGAAATAATGAAAAGATCGCAGGAAACGTCAGTGAGCGGGTGCCGCCGCAGTGAAGTGAGGCGCAGCCGCAGTGAAGAGCGGGCGCAGCCGCAGGGAAGTGCCTTTTACCTACCTCAGTGAACACAGAGTGGGTGTTTATCGTATGTACAGTGTTCATATATGTTTATATTACTATTATGAGAGAGTGGTTGGCATTTGGTACTGGTGTGTGGGGCGTAAAATAGTTATTTCACACCCCTCACTTCTAACGGCTCTCCCCGTCCTGTGAAAGTCAACGAAGTCATGAAACCTACATCAATGGAAAGCTGAAGGTTTGTACTTTCTAATGGTACCTTATTTTTTTCTCTAGCTTTATTCTGTGCAGAGTTATTAAGGTTTAAAGGTTTGTTTACATTTGGCTGAAACCCCCGCGGGAGAGGACAGTCAGACCAAAACAATACCCGCGGTTAAGGGGTTAAGTACTTGGGTAGTGTGATGAGTAAGGATGGAGGTTTGGAGGGTGAAGTGCTTGAAAGGGTACAACAAAGAAGAAAGGTTGCTGGTTCCTTGAATGCAGTGATAAGAAACAGGGAAGTGAGCATGGAAGTGAAAAAGTTACTACATGACAGTATTGTGATACCAACTCTAACGTATGGAAGTGAAGCTTGGACGTTGTTGGAAGGACACAAGTCAAGAGTGAGAGCAGTGGAAATGAGTTATTTAAGAGGAGCCTGTGGAGTCACATGGAGAGACAGGCTGACAAATGAGGATATAAAGGAGCGTTATGGTGTGGATGTGGATGTGATAGGAAGCGTTATGAGGAACACACTGAGGTGGTTTGGCCATGTGGAGAGGATGGAGGGTGAGAGACTGATGAGGAGAGTGTATGTGAGTAAGGTAGAGGGGGGTAGAGGGAGGGGGAGGCCTAGAATGAGATGGAGGGATGGGGTGGAGAGGTATATGAGAGAGGGGGGTGTGAGTTGGGTGCAGGGTAGTGAAATGGCGGGGGACAGGGCGACGTGGGGGTGATTTGTTTGTGGTCACCCCTTATGGGATTAAGGCATCTGGCAATTGATAGATAGATAGATAGATTTAGGTTGTCACTGCATTTTGTGTTTTGTTGTGGCCTGAGGTCATCTAAATGTGAATGCAGTGGAATGCAGGGTGAAATTATCCTCTTACAGTTCACCATCTTACTTTCAGGGGATAGGGAAGGAGTTGAGGAACTTTTGATAAACCAGGCAGCTTGGTTATATCAGTGTTGTTGTTTGCAGACATTGTAGTAATAAGTCATATAAGCAAAGAACATTTATATAACCTAAAAACAACTCTTCCACAGGTGTGTCCAGACTTTCTGCTGCTACGTACTGTTGTCCTTGGCTTAATCACATGCAACAGTGTACTGCCAACTCCAGAGTGGGTAGAGGCGCATGTCCCATCCTGTCCTCATGCACATACACCGTGGCAGCAACCAGACCACCCCAGGCTTAGACCATGAATCCATGCATCAGGTAGGGGACACATGGAGCTGGGGGCTGTACTGTATGTAGGTTGTTGGGAAGCAGTTTTGTTCCACTGAGAGAAATATTTCCCTATGTAATACCTAGACAGCCATACAGCAAACCTTTGATATCTCCAAGTTAGCAGCCTAGACTGATTTAACCTTCAAGATATACTGACCCACTTGCATTGCCTGTGTGTTGTCTTGTTGTTGCCTACCTCCAGCATGCTGCTGCATCAATGCTCTGCTTTGTTAATGCATTTCAGCCAGTGATAATTAACCACAATAGACCTCAGCTCCACCTCACCATCTCCCTGAAAGGGTTAATGACTCAGGTCATGGAGCTGAAATGTCTTTCAAGAAAAACTCAATAAGAAAAACTCCTTCTAATGTTTGATGAACTCACTGCTTGTGCCCCTTACATAGATGTTAAGAGTAAGGGAACTCAATAAGGAAAACTCCGTAATTTGTTTGATGAACTCACTGCTTGTGCCCCTTACATAGATGTTAAGGGTAAGGGAACTCAATAAGAAAAACTCCTTCTAATGTTTGATGAAATCATTGCTTGTGCCTCTTACTTAGATGTATCAGGTAAGGGAGGAAAGTTATCCACTGTTGATATTGTTCACAAACTTCACTAAGAGGTAAATTTCACTTGCTACTGGTATTTATTTAATTATATCTGAGCGAATTTGAAGGAAGGAGGAGGCAAGGTAGGCCAAGAGGAAGTTGGAGGGATATCGTGGATGAGCGTGTGAGGAAGAGAGGTATGAAAGTCGGTGAGGCCATGGGACTGACAGAGATCGAGCTGCATGGATGAATGTTGTGAGAAGTGCATGATCAGGGATTTGGCACCCTTTTTAACGTCAGCGTCGGATTGACTCTGTCAGATATGTTTATGTGAAGCTACAGAATGTGGTGAATGTTTTTGGCACATCAGATAGAGCCAGGATTCCAGGGTCTTGAATGATGAGTGAATGAAAGTGTGGCTCATTGGAGAGGGCAAACTTGGGCTGTCTGGACATTGCTACTCCTCACCCTGCCCTAGGGTGCAAAAGGAGGTCCAGATGATGATTGTGATGATGATGCATTGCTTTACACTTTCTTTAACACTTCAGTTTACTTATTTAATGTGATGGTTGAATAAGAGTTGGGATGAACTGATGTAGTTATTTATTTATTTGTCATACACTGTATATGAGAGAGGGGGGTGTGAGTTGGGAGCAGGGCAGTGAAATGGCGGGGGACAGGGCGACTTGGAGGCGATTTGTTTGCGGCCACCCCAAACGGGATTGAGGCGTCTGGCAATAGATAGATAGATAGACACCGTATCTTTCCCAGCACTTCCAGAGCTGTGTACTTAGCGAGATCAGTGGCTGCACTGCTCAGCTGGTGCATGTGCTAGTTGGCGGAACATCACCCTCATCGTCGACAGCATCAACCAGTACGTCATCCTCGTCATCAACCAAACCATCTTCGGCATCATCCAGGTCACTGGGGTCATCTGAAGGCTGCAGCAATGAGAGGAGAGGAGAAAAATGAAAATGGGTTCACTCCAGCGCTTACGACAATTGTATACAAGTACCTGTCTGTTGGAACGCCCCAGGCCATACCCAACTGGCTGGCAGCACCACAGGTGATGTTTATTATATTGTGTCAGTGTAATGCACAGAGCCTGCACCAGCACCACACAACACATGTAGTAGTGTCCTAAAGCACATCTGAAATATGAACCCAGTGAACTGTGGCCTCCTCCTGCAACTCACCATCCACTTTTCTGGGGATAGGGCTGAAACTGAGGAATGTTTGTCAAACCTGGCAGTGGAGCTGACCAGTACACCACATGAAGGCATTTCATTTTATATACTTTACCAAGCTTGAATTGTTTGTAAAATGGCTTTTGTGCTACATCTGTCTTCACTCAGTGTTAACAAACACTTCATAATCAAGTCATTTAGACTGAATATCAGATTAAAAGAAACTAAAACATTTTTTTTAATAGTAAATTTATGGAGGCTTGTTCATGCTGTTATTCGGGTAGGGAGTAGGACCATTATAAGTACTTGCCAGTGTATCACCTCAGACACTGAAACAATTGGGACAAGATTAAGATATCAGGTATCCTGGAGTTTGGTAACATGTTAGGAATAATTTTCTGTGAACTGGTGGGTTAACCAAGGACATAAATTACTAGCCATGTGGGGAGGATGAAGAACTGGCCAGGAAAGTGTGTGCATGAGATGGAGGGGTAGACCAGGGATAAGATGGGAGGATGAAGTGGAAAGATAAATGAGAGAGGGGGATTTAAGTTGGAGGGAGGGCAGCCAAAGGACAGGGCAATGTGGAAGCAGTTTGTTTCTGGCCACCCCATACAGGATTGAGGCTTCTGGCAATAGTAAGATAAATTATTCCTGTGTATTACCAGCAACCTTAATCCTTGAAGGGTTACTTGTGTTTATGATTGTTGTATGCAATCAGTAGCCAGAGTAAGGAGTTTGAGGATGTGGGTCCAATTCCAACAGATTTTCTTGGGATCTTTATGCATCCATTACATTAGCTCTGCATTATTATTATAGGTCATATACAGTATTACTTTTGTTTGTTTTAGATATAACTCACCATTATTTTTGTTTAAAACTGCCTTATATATAGCATTGTAGGTGTAAGTTGGTGGTAGCTAAACACCCAGTACCTGTTTTTGCCCATAGGTTATGTAGTCTTTCATATGAACTGATTTCCATAAACATAACTACCCGTACCATCAGGAGCCCTTTTGTATCAGGGTTTTGTTTGAGTAACCATATTGTCATTTTGAGTTGTGCATGTGTGCATGATAAAGTTGTGTGGTACCTTTAATACTTTATAAGTATAGGTGTTACAGAGGGACTCAAGGAAAGATGATTAACCAGGTTGTACTTATAAGGTGGAACCAGTACTTCACATTGTTGCTATGCATGTCAGCGGCTGTGTTACCTCGATTTTCTGGGTTTTCTCGGTAATGAAGTGTTGGATCACTATTATACTTTGCCACAGTTTATTTCACACCTAGCGCTAATTTCTGACTGCATAGTGCATTACCAGAAGTGTATGAGTAAGCTACATACTCTTGACAGTTGAGAGAAATTCCCGATATCCAGAGGCAGTATTCGGACACAGCCATCACTACGTCACTCCTTAGACCCCACCCACCTCTCCCCCCCTACCTGTATGATCCCTCCTTCCTTCTATCACTCTGTACCCCCTCCCTCCCTCAACCTCCCCCCTTCTCTCTCTCTCTCTCTCTCTCATGGAATTCAATTAAATTAATTTAAACCTTGCACTAACCCACGAGATATCTATGGCTCTCCAACTGGTGCATGCATTAGCCATAAAACAATGAGGTGTGCGTAAATTGTCTTTCTTTGCCTTCATCTGGGCTATATACTCTTTGTAGCTCATGGATTAATTTCCATTTTGCCTTGTAGCCTCTACCCTAAAGTATGATTGGGGATGGGCGCCAGAGCAGTAACATGATGAATTTGAGATATTTTATTATTACACTGTATTATTATTATTATTAGTAGTAGTAGTAGTAGTAGTAGTAGTAGTGTTAGTCGTAATAGTAGTAGTAGTAATAGTAATAGTATTACCGTTAGTATTGTTATTATTTTTATTATGAGTAATATTAATAATATTATTATTACTATTATTATTACTGTTATTAATATTATTATTAGTATTAGTATTATCTTTAATAGTATTATTGTGTATAATATATATTTATAAATCCATTTTAGGACAGAAATGAAAACGGAAATTAATCCATGGGATAACTTTTTAAGAAAGAGAACTACAGGTTATATGGAAGAGTATTTCATAGTTCAAAATACACTGTGAGCGGAAGCGGATATATGATGAGGTGACAAGTGATGACAACATGAGTGCACAGCATAACCTTTCTTTTACTTCACGTCACTTTCCAAGAACAAGTCTTCCTCATCATCGCTGTCGAGGTTTATGATGACGGGATCTATGCTGTGGTGTATGTTGTCTGTGGCCCAGTACTCCTCCTCATAGCCTTGTGATTGGCGAACCGCACCTGCCCACACCTCTGCCGTTACACCCATTTTTGCCTCCTCCAGCCTGGCCTGCAAGTCTGCCCGAGTGAAGTGTTGTAAGGACGAGCGCCGTGTCTTTTCATGTGCCCCCATACTTGTTCAATGGCATTCAGTTCTGGATGGGCTGGTGGCAAGCGGACGACCTCATGACCCCACATTCGAATGGTGTTGTCAACGATGTATTGTGGCTGTGGACGGTTCCGTTTGCATATCAGCAGGAGCTCAGGCCGTGTCGCGTGTGGCGGGAAGGGCAGCCTGTGTTTCTCCAACCATGTAATGAGGTCAGCTTTCCTGGTGGCAGTGGTTGGGCAACGACTCTCCTCCGTCTGCTGGCTGTGATATGGCGCATTGTCTAATACAAGCACAGATGGTTCAGCCAGCGAGGGCAGGAGCTGTGATGTCAGCCAACGAAGGAAGAGCTCCCCGTTAACCTCGCCGTGGTAGTCACCGCTGGTTGTCTTGGTGTGGTAGCACAGGAACAAATCCTCCACAAAACCATCAGCGGTGCCGGCTGCAACTACCACAAAGCGGTCCCCTTCTCCGGGGGGCACGTGACGGTTGTACGTGGTGGTTGTGGCAGGTTGCGTTGTGTCCACCCACTTCATGCTGTGGTGCATCCTGGAGGTGAACCATGTCTCGTCAAGGTGCACCACCTGCATCCCTCTCTCCCGGTGTTGCTTGAGTGCCCTGAGAGCATTAATCCGCCGGCATACAACGTCCAGGGACTCCTTCCTCACATACATAGTCCGCTTTGATGTCCTATAGCGGAATCCCATATCGTGGAGGAGTCGCCACACTGACGTATCCGAGGTTGCCATCGGAATGATGCCGTCGATCATCAGCTCCTCCGTCAGGGAAGCAATAGTCATAACTTCTTTGGCGGCGAACTTTGAATGGACTTTGCGACGAATGGCCGCTACGGTGAAACTGTCGAATCCGGCCGGTGTTGTGGGAGGTGTTGCAGGTGGTGGTGGTGGTAGTGCCTGGGCCGTCCCTGCCTCGCAGTTGGTGGTGCGATGCCGCCTTTCCACCGTCCTCACCGCGCGGATGCTCATGCCGACTGCATAGGCAACCCTGTCATACGGCCTGCTTGGTGATAGGTCAATATTACAACATTAGTGATATGTCTTTTACCTTTGGTGAAGTATTATCAGGGCTGGAGACAAAATTCACCTTGATCCATTACCGCTTTAACAACGAAACCTTGGCAAAGAGAATGTATAAATAAAACACACACAGACACACACACACACACACACACAATGAAGGTGGCTTCTGTCCTTAACCCTTAAATTTCTTACACCACCCACCATATGTGAAAATGCATGATGTGCTGTATTATAACCAAGTGAATACCTTATATGGTGTATTATTGGATCATATGACAATTTCTTTACCCATGTTTGGGTATGTATAGATAGTTTATGCGTATCTGTTGATATGGAGCCCATCACTCATCAAGTTAGTGATGGGAATGAATGGGTTGCAGTAATATAGCTATAAACGACACGCACCTGTGCAAACTGAACCTCAGCTGATTGTCTCTCTGTTCCTTGTTAAACAAGGATAAAAGCCGCATGACAATGCCATTCCTGCAGCCACGGGGACAATGACGTAACTTATATGCCATACTGTTAATCCTTGGAGCCAACGTCCTGTATTTCTGGGGTATTACTGTAGAGTGCAGCCACAAACCCGTTTAACAAACCATGTAACTTTGCAACACCTCAAACTGCTCAGCTCCAGTAAACCATGTGTTTGCCATCATTCTCGGTCGTTATTACCCTCCACATTACCGTACCCAAGGCTTTACTTCCACATTATTTCACTTTACAAAAATGACGCGTGCATGTTGGTATACCATATTTCTATATACTTCAGGAATACAGCATGCACGGTAAGTTATGAATCCAAGAGAGAGAGAGAGAGAGAGAAGGGGGGAGGTTGAGGGAGGGAGGGGGTACAGAGTGATAGAAGGAAGGAGGGATCATACAGGTAGGGGGGGAGAGGTGGGTGGGGTCTAAGGAGTGACGTAGTGATGGCTGTGTCCGAATACTGCCTCTGGATATCGGGAATTTCTCTCAACTGTCAAGAGTATGTAGCTTACTCATACACTTCTGGTAATGCACTATGCAGTCAGAAATTAGCGCTAGGTGTGAAATAAACTGTGGCAAAGTATAATAGTGATCCAACACTTCATTACCGAGAAAACCCAGAAAATCGAGGTAACACAGCCGCTGACATGCATAGTAGGTGATGTGTGTTGATGACTGTGGCATATGTCACTGGGTATGCTGTTGGATTATTATACTCTCTCTTTCTGGTGGGCAGGAAGGGGGATCCTACCTCATCCCTTTTCTTAGGTAGGAATTGGGGGAGTAATATTGGGATGCTGTGTATGAACAGGCAGTTCTAGTGGTGTGTCTGACCTCTCCAATTTGTTTTATTTACCCAAGCAGACTAAAGTTGTTTGTATATAGCAGGATTATAGAGTACTGAAAATCAGTGTAATTGCAGAGAAGGGGTTAAAGTGACTTGTTATCCCACAGGACATTTGGCAAGTATCAGATCTGAGCCAGTGAGCAGGATTGTTAGTGTGGCAGGCCAGACTGATTAGCCAAGCTGCCCACTTCCTCCACCCTGTCACCCCGCATCCCCTGGCCTGCCCATCATCCACTGTGGAGGGGCAGCAGCAACACACAAGGCCTGCCCATCATCCACTGTGGAGGGGCAGCAGCAACACACAAGGCCTGCCCATCATCCACTGTGGAGGGGCAGCAGCAACACACAAGGCCTGCCCATCATCCACTGTGGAGGGGCAGCAGCAACACACAAGGCCTGCCCATCATCCACTGTGGAGGGGCAGCAGCAACACACAAGGCCTGCCCATCATCCACTGTGGAGGGGCAGCAGCAACACACAAGGCCTCTAGTGTTGCCCAAACAAGCACTGTCTCTTGGTAAATATCTCCAGTCACTCACCGATACCTGGATGATGCAAGGTTAGTCATATTTGCTTGTGTTTGTTGTTACTGTATGCAATTACCTATGTCTGTAAGTGTCCATCTGTGTATCACGAAGTAACAAAACTTCACTGATGTCTAGATGATGCATAGTCTGTCAGGTGGGCTTACTGACAAATCTGGCATGGCATTTTTGGCATTTTTTTTTTTTATTACTATTATTATATAATTATCTTTTCTTAATTGGTTTGTCTTCATCATCATCATCCAGACCTCCTTTCCCACCCTAGGGCAGGGTGAGGAGTAGCAACGTTCTGACAGCCTAAGTTTGCCCACTTCAATGGGCCACACTTTCATTCACCCATCATTCAAGCCCATGGAATGCTGGCTCTATCAGATAGGCCAAAAAAACTTTAACCACATTAATTCACTTATAACTATCTGATCAGTTTATATTTATTTCATTTTTGTATTTTTTACCTCCAGCCAAAATATCAAGAGATGTAACTGGAGGAGTTAAATATGGCTTTCAGACACCTCATCACTAGAGGTTCATATAATGTAGGAGTAATTAATCTGGCAATAGTGAGTGTATATTTAAAGAAACTACTGAAGTTGACTCAGTCGGATACATTTATGTGAATATACAGAATGTGGTGAATGTTTTTGGCATATGCAATAGAGCCAGGATTCCAGGGGCTTGAACGATGAGTGAATGGAAGCGTGCTTCATTGGATTGGGCAAGTTTGGGCTGTCTGGACATTGCTACTCCTCACCCTGCCCCTGGGTGGGAAAGGAGGTCCAGATGATGATGATGATGATGATTACTGAAGTTTAACCTTTTGTGCTTTGGACCCATAAAACCTTTCAGTATGATGATGTATATTATATTATTAAAATTCACTCTTCTAACAATTTTATCAAATTTTGACAAACCACCCACAGCCAAGATGCTAGTACTTTTTAAAAATATACCTGTAGTAAATTTAAATTGTCTGTGGATAATGTTTTGTGTTTTGGAGCTAAACCTTTCAGTATGATAATAATGGTGTATTTTTTATTTATTTGTAACATTTCTTCTGACAGTTTTATCAAACTGGGACGAACTTCTTATAGCCAAGACGCTGTTAGTACTTTCTTTGAAATAAAACACATTTCATGTCAATTGTCTGTGAATAATGAAAATGAATAATTTCAAGAGACCATATTGAAAGGGTCAGGTATATTTTATTGGTAGGCTACTTGCATAATGGAAATTTTTTGCCAGCCAATCTTAGGATTGAAACTTCATTACTGGTAACTTCTGAGTAAGTTTTCATTACTCTTCCTCTTTCTCCTCTCACCCTCTTCCCTCAGTGTTATTATTTTCCATTCCTCCCCTTTTCTCTCAGTGCCAGGCTGCCAGTTCCTTTCTCCCCCCCCCCTCTCTCCTTTGCAGCCTTCTACTCCTGCTTTCCCAGTGCCCTTCACATACTTCTCCCTCTCCCCCTTTCTCATTTGTAGCCTCCTACTCCTCCTCCCCCTCATTTCTGTGCCAGCTCCTTATTCCTCCTCTTTCCATTTCAGTGTCAGCCCCTTTCTCCTCCTCCTTCTCAGTTCCAGCCTTTTTCTCCTCCTTTCTATGTGTGCGCACCAGCTTCATACTGCCCCACGTATCCTGTCACATTGCCATCCCCTTTTTCCTCCATTCTCCTCTCTCGAGTTCCTCCCTCCTTTTCTCATAATGCCAACCTTTTCCTCCACCTCCTCTTCCTTCTCGTCATCTTCTCTCTCAGTTCTAGCCTCTCCTCCGCCCTTCACCCCCACACTACCAACACTTTCCTTACTGAAGAAAGAGCAACTGGTCAGTTTTTTTTTTTTTTTTTTTTTTTTAATTTTTTATTTGTCCGACTCTGGGCATAGGCTTCACAGCCTGCTATCAAGGCCCAGCAGTCCTCCTACATACCATACACCTCTACATGTCACCACTTCGGCGCTAACACCCACCGTCCATATTGAATACATGCTAGGGCTGTCTCATACAGGACTGGTGTATTGGTATTAGCGGGGGTATTTTTACGACATGTCGGCGGGTCTTCTGGTAGATCAGTAAAGCCTGCTTTCATGAAATTCAAATCCTTAAACTGTTCCCTGCCCCAGCCGGGATTCGAACCTGGGTCCGTAAGGACTGCAGGCCACCTCTCTACCGATTGAGCCACCGC
Organism: Coenobita brevimanus; assembly: GCF_032717465.1. NCBI lineage: Eukaryota > Metazoa > Arthropoda > Malacostraca > Decapoda > Coenobitidae > Coenobita > Coenobita brevimanus. The sequence goes on along the minus strand of NC_137046.1, from coordinate 155,906 downwards.
CTCCCCTATTGCCTCATAATCCAGTCTGGACTAAGTAGTGTAGACCCAGGCACCTATGCTCCTGATGGGTTACTGTAGGTTTGTATAATGGATGGAAGAGCAGTTTTTAAAAATTTGATTATCTTTTTTTAACCAATTTTGTTCCGAAAGTTATCCTACCAATCAAGAGTTATTCATCTGATCCCATTCACAACAGAGGTGCAAGGACAAGTGATCAGCTACCTTAAGGGAGAGACGGACTGCCAGTTGACACCTAATTGTGCCTTCATAGTCACCCTTCTTGATCTTCCTACACCCATTGATATCCAAGGTAATTAATATATTGAAGTTGACAGTTGTTTTTATTTTAAGTAAAGTATATTCAGCCTCCACTTGATTAAAAATGATCTTATTCCATCTTTAGCATTTGTCTTGTGAAAGCTGTAAAATTTTCAGTAATGGTTGTTGTTTTTATCATAATAATACTTGTAATTGTAATATAAGAGTGGAAGGTGGGGGAGCAATCATCCCCCACTCAGTGTTGTCCCCCCCACCCATCTCTTCTCATAATAATAATTATTATTTTTATAATTATAATAATAGTGGAAGGAGGGGGACCAGTCATCCTCTCTCCCTTTTCTCTTTCCCCACTCAGTGTAGTCCTCTCCACCCACCCCCACTCATAATAACAATATTTATAATAATAGTGAAAGGTGGAGGTGCATTCATCCTCTCGTCCTTCCCCCCTTTTCTGTATCCCCTCCCCTCCCCCCCCACTTGATAGTGACCCCCTCTTTTCCCCCACTCAGGGTCTCATCTATGCTCTGCTTGATGTAGTCCCCATCCTTCCCCCCCTGCTATTTGATGTAGTCTCCCCCCTCTTTATTTGATGTAGTCCCCATCCCCCTCCCTCTCTTTGCTTGATGTCCCAATCCCCTCCTGACTCCTTGATGCAGTCTCTCTCTCTCTCTCTCTCTGTCACTCATGTAGTGCCCCTGAGTGACAAGTGAAATGGTTTGCTATACACCATGTCATTTGCTATGGTGGCTGGTGGTTTAGTGGGTTACGGTGCTTCAGCTGGATGGACACTAAGGGTTACATCTGAGGGGTTGGTAAGTGAGGCTGGTAACCACTGCCTCGTTGGCAGTGAGTAGCTCCAGCTGCCTCTGTAATAGAACACAAAATAGCATTAGTTGTTTTTGTATTAGCATAATTCCTAGGTCCATATTCTCGTAACTTAAGGAAGCTGCCTAGCGTCTTTTCCGTAGCTAATTATTTTTGGATAGGGATGCTTACTGTCAATTTGTATGTTATTTGTGCTGACTGTGGAGGTATTGTAATGATTTAAATGACACAAGAGGATAGTAAGGGAGTAATAAGCAGAATAATCATAGGAGAGATATTAGGGAGTTTCTTTAACTGAGGAAAATATGGGCCTTAGTCATCCCCCCCCCCCTGTACTACTGCTCACCCAACAGGTTTTTTTGTTAGATAGGGTTGAGATGATTGCTATCCCCCCCCCCCATCCTCATTACCCTAACTTGTTGGTAGGTGAGGATGCTCACCATCCACTCACTCAGTGTACTGCTGCTTTGGGTGTCTGCCCTTTCCTCTCTTCCTTCCTTTCTCTCCTTTTTCTTCTGCCTGTGGGTGACTCTGAACTGAGTGACAAGCCAAATGGTTTCCTGTACACCAGGAAACCATTTACTATGCTGGGTGGTAACCATATAACCAAATTATGGCACCTGGTGGTTTAGTGGGTAATTCAGGTTCTCCAGTCGGATTGAGCCTGTGTAGGTTTATATCCAAGGGGTGATTGGGGTTTATAGTTCATAAAATGCCACTCAGGGATGAGTGAGGATGGTCACTCTCATCTTAAATGGCAGGACCAACTTGCCTAGCCCCTGGCTCCTACACTCCTTATGGGGCAACATAGGGTTGGATGATGGATGGATGGATTATTCTAACTCCACTAAAAGATTGGGTTAGGTAGGATCCAAAAACAGAAAGAGAAAGCATATAAATAGGATTTTGATGTTTTGTTGTATTAAGGTGCTATTGAAGGATGCCTTCATGCAGTGGCACTGATATAACCATGTAGCCAGTATAGAGGGATGCCTTCATGCAGTGGCACTGATATAACCATGTAGCCAGTATAGAGGGATGCCTTCATGCAGTGGCACTGATATAACCATGTAGCCAGTATAGAGGGATGCCTTCATGCAGTGGCACTGATATAACCATGTACCCAGTATAGAGGGATGCCTTCATGCAGTGGCACTGATATAACCATGTACCCAGTATAGAGGGATGCCTTCATGCAGTGGCACTGATATAACCATGTAGCCAGTATAGAGGGATGCCTTCATGCAGTGGCACTGATATAACCATGTACCCAGTCTTGTTTTGAAAGGAGGAGGACTGACTGCAAGATAAGAGCTTGTAGTTCACTGGTTCACCTTCAGAGGAGCCTGGGACTACAGCAGCAGGAAAAACATCATATTGATAAAGATGATGAATTGGATTACAATATTTCTTATTATGCTGATGATCAGTTATGTATGATCATCAGCACAATAAGAATTATTACTATCATACTGATCTTTATCCATATGATGTTTCTCCTGCTGTACAATAATACTAGGGCCCACACTATCATCAGTTAACTTCCTAATATCTTCCTAAGCAGTTATTCTGCTTACTACTCTAGTAACACAGTTTCTCTCTTCCTACCAGGCTGTAGCAATCCACTCTCCCTGTTGTCCAAGCTCCCCAGTGCACTGCTTCCAACATCGGTCATATCATCACCTGCTGAAGCTTTATTTATTGACCATTGGTAGCAGGTGGTCATGCAAATACTGTAGGTGTGTTTAGTACATATAAATGGTTGTAGATTAAACGAACTGGACTAAAGTGCTTATGTACATGACAGTTTTACGTTGAAGGTTGTGTGTGTGAGGGACTATCATTCTATCTACTATCTACTGCCAGATGCCATAATCCCGTAAGGGGTGGCCATTTGACTTTGAGTTAGTTGTTTTACGAGGAGGGACACTAACCCTATCATTGCTTTTATTTTTTTAATATTATTTTTTTTTAATCCTAGGTCAGAGTTGTAATACATATATAAAGACAAACTTGTGCTTAGGCTAATGCTCAGCATGTTTCACAGACACAGACATGAGTAGAGCTGGATCAGTGGATCTTATAAAATAAATGCTCCACTATGTCAACTTCTGTTACCCTTTGCATCAGGAGGACAATTTTCTAAAGCTATTTCTAGTTATTAATTCATACTAAGTCACTGATGTGTGCAAGCAAAAAATCAAAGTAGCTTTTAACACTTCACACTGAATTTTTACCGAGGCCATTCAGGAGAGGCCTGAATAAGTTAATGTAAAATAGATCCACAAAGGCTTCAAAGAATGTCAGAATAATACTTTGTGTCAGTGCACAACTAATATTACATATTTTACTCTAACTTGGCCTAAAATTAACATCTTTTCCATTATCACCGTACAGTACTTGTAAGAGACTGCCTAGAATATTGTGTTAGTCATGAGTAAGTGCTGTGATAATGATGTTTCTGGCATTGAACAACAAGAATTTAAGCTACAAAATTATGAAAATTGTGCCAAGTTAAGGTGAAGAGAGTAAAGCCATGTACCTATGTATAGTAAATGAATGTTATTTTGTAATAATAAATTCTTGTACACACATTGTTAAAATCTTGTTTCAGTTGCCTGTCAATACACTTTTTACCTTAACTTGGTCCAAATTTCTTTCAGTCTTGTGTTCTTGTGCTAAGTACTGTGAAGTACAGCCGTACGTGATGTTGGTATTGTCAATCAGGTATACCATTCTTCTGTGTCACTGTATATAAGTACAGCCGTACGTGATGTTGGTATTGTCAATCAGGTATACCATTCTTCTGTGTCACTGTATATAAGTACAGCCGTACGTGATGTTGGTATTGTCAATCAGGTATACCATTCTTCTGTGTCACTGTATATAAGTACAGCCGTACGTGATGTTGGTATTGTCAATCAGGTATACCATTCTTCTGTGTCACTGTATATAAGTACAGCCGTACGTGATGTTGGTATTGTCAATCAGGTATACCATTCTTCTGTGTCACTGTATATAAGTACAGCCGTACGTGATGTTGGTATTGTCAATCAGGTATACCATTCTTCTGTGTCACTGTATATAAGTACAGCCGTACGTGATGTTGGTATTGTCAATCAGGTATACCATTCTTCTGTGTCACTGTATATAAGTACAGCCGTACGTGATGTTGGTATTGTCAATCAGGTATACCATTCTTCTGTGTCACTGTATATAAGTACAGCCGTACGTGATGTTGGTATTGTCAATCAGGTATACCATTCTTCTGTGTCACTGTATATAAGTACAGCCGTACGTGATGTTGGTATTGTCAATCAGGTATACCATTCTTCTGTGTCACTGTATATAAGTACAGCCGTACGTGATGTTGGTATTGTCAATCAGGTATACCATTCTTCTGTGTCACTGTATATAAGTACAGCCGTACGTGATGTTGGTATTGTCAATCAGGTATACCATTCTTCTGTGTCACTGTATAATATACATATTAGTGTATAATGCAACACTAAAGTTGCCACTACTCAAGCTGGTGACAAAATAGCAGTAACAACAGCATATGGAAAGACGTCAAAACTTACAGATATACTTAATATATATATATATTTTGAGGCCAAATAATTACCAGTATATTGCAGTGGCATCTTTAGTATTACAAACTGTAGATACAGTATATAACTACCCCACACTGTTTAGTTAGACCTTTACAGTATGTTAAAAGTTTACCCCCTACGCCTTATGCAGGAGAGAGAGGCAGGGTATATAGAAGGGGAGATGAGGTGTGTGTGTGTGTGTCAGAGAGAGAGAGAAAGGGAGAGATGTATGATGAAGGAATATGAAAGAGGGAGGGGGGGATACAAGGGGAGATAGGATGTGAAAGAGAGAGAGAGGGGGGAGGGTATGTATAGGGGGAGATAGGGAGAGAGAGAGATTAAAGGGGAGACAGGTGTGATAAGGGGAGATGGAATGTCAGAGTGAGAGAGCATTGCAGGTGGGGGGGGGGGATTCTTTCCTCAATTTATGGCCCAGAAAAAATACAAATTGCTTTCCGTGCACTCACCCACGCCATATAAAGATATAATACTGGATGATTTAGTAGTAGTAGTAACAGTTCATCTGAAATGTGAACCCAGTGGACTGCAGGTTGGAATTATTGTGTACTGCTGATTACTATTGTCCCATCCATCACCAGTAATTTACCACTAAATTGTCTCAGATGTCCTCCCCATATCCCATACCCCCGTCATCCCCCTTATTACCCTGCCCCTTCCCAGCCATTTCGTCATTCTCATTATCGAGATTGGCTAGAAAAATAAGTTACACAATTTCAGCCTGCAGTCCACTGGGTTCACATTTCAGATGAACTTGTGACTGGAACTATTACTACTACCACCACTACAACCATCCAGTCTGATATTTTGATATGGCGTGGCGGAGTCCACACACAGCATCTTTACCTTTTATTCTGGGTTATGAATTGTGAAAAGACCCTCCCCCCCCCTCCCTGACTCTCTCCATGAACATTTTTCCCCGTTCATTATTTACCTCCTTGTTCATAGCCATGAGCCTCATGTACAATGTAACTTGAATCTCAAATGTAACGTGTGTAACACTGGAGTACAAAATAAAGTGGTGGCAATACTACCTACCCTGTTTCCTGTATCCTCTGTAGTAGTGTACAAGACAATACTTACCAGGCCCAGGGATGAACAGGGGGGAATGACGCCTTGGTGTTCACCACTGGTACAATTAGTTCACATATTTTCTACCAGATGGCACCACTGGTAAAGTTCACATATTTTCTACCAGATGGCAACACCAGTCTTGTCAGGAACAGCAAAACATAAGACCCCTTCCCTGTGCAACCAAAGATAGTTCAAAGAATGACCAATAGATGGCAGCACCAGACATTGTTAGTGCTGCCATCTATTGGTCATTCTTTGAACTATCTTTGGTTGCACAGGGAAGGGGGCTTATGTTTTGCTGTTCCTGACAAGACTGGTGCTGCCATCTGGTGGGGGAAATTGGAAGCTTGTACCACTGCTCAACACCCGGGCCTTATGATGCCCTATTGATGGTCCCCCCCTGATTTTTAGCCTGGTGGATGGCGCCACCGTCACCTATCGGATTCGACGGAGGGGATAGGAGAAGGAGTGGGTATGGGGAGGGGAAGGAGGATAGAGGAGACGAGGGAGAAGAGGATGGGGTACAAGGAGGAGAGAGGAATGATGGGGCAGACGATGGGGGACGATGAGGAGGGATGATGATGATGAGGAGGCAGACGAGCAGAAGAGGGAGGAGAAGTTGCCACCGAGGAAGGAGGAACACGAGGTTGGCACTGAGGGATTGGAGGTGAAGGAGGTTGGCACTGAGGGAGGGGGGGAGGTTGGCACTGAGGGGGGAGGGGGAGGAGGAGGTTGGCACTGAGGGGGGAGGTGGAGGAGGAGGTTGGCACTGAGGGGGGAGGGGGAGGAGGAGGATGGCACAGAGGGGGGAGGTGGAGGAGGAGGTTGGCACTGAGAGGGGAGGTGGAGGAAGAGGTTGGCACTGAGGGGGGAGGGGGAGGAGGAGGTTGGCACTGAGGGGGGAGGTGGAGGAGGAGTAGGTTGGCACTGAGGGGGGGAGGTGGAGGAGGAGGTTGGCACTGAGGGGGGGAGGTGGAGGAGGAGTAGGTTGGCACTGAGGGGGGGAGGTGGAGGAAGAGGTTGGCACTGAGGGGGGGAGGTGGAGGAGGTTGGCACTGAGGGGAGAGGTGGAGGAGGAGTAGGTTGGCACTGAGGGGGGGAGGTGGAGAAGGAGGAGGTTGGCACCAAGGGGAGAAGTGGAGGGAAAGGGGTTGGCTCTGACGGGGGGAGGTGGAGGAGGTTGACACAAAGGGAGAGGATAAAGAGGAGGAGGAGCCTGGCATAGAGGGAGAGAAAGAGGAGGTTGGCACTGAGGGGTGGGGGGTGGAAGCGGGCGGTACGGAGGGGGTAGGAGCAGGCTGGGTGGGAGGCAGAGGATGAGGAGGTTGGCACTGAGGGGGGAAGGTGCAGGAGGAGGTTGGCACTGAGGGGGGGAGGTGGAGGTGGAGGAGGAGGAGGAGGAGGTTGGCACTCTGAGGAGGGGGGAAATGAAGAAGGAGGTTGCCACTGAGGGTGGTGAGGTGGAGGTGCAGGAGGTTGGCACTGAGGGAGAGGAGGAGGAGGTTGGCACTGAGGGAGAGGTGGAGGAGGTTGGCACTGAGGGAGAGGTGGAGGAGGTTGGCACTGAGGGAGAGGAGGAGGAGGTTGGCACTGAGGGAGAGGAGGAGGAGGTTGGCACTGAGGGAGAGGTGGAGGAGGTTGGCACTGAGGGAGAGGTGGAGGAGGTTGGCACTGAGGGGGGAGGTGGAGGAGGTTGGCACTGAGGGAGAGGTGGAGGAGGTTGGCACTGAGGGGGGAGGTGGAGGAGGTTGGCACTGAGGGGGGAGGTGGAGGAGGTTGGCACTGAGGGGGGAGGTGGAGGTGGAGGAGGTTGGCACTGAGGGGGGAGGTGGAGGTGGAGGAGGTTGGCACTGAGGGGGGAGGTGGAGGAGGAGGAGGCTGGCACTGAGGGGGAGGTGGAGGTGGAGGAGGTTGGCACTGAGGGGGGAGGTGGAGTTGGAGGAGGTTGGCACTGGGGGGAGGTGGAGGTGGAGGAGGTTGGCACTGAGGGGGGAGGTGGAGGAGGTTGGCACTGAGGGGGGAGGTGGAGGTGGAGGAGGTTGGCACTGAGGGGGGAGGTGGAGGTGGAGGAGGTTGGCACTGAGGGGAGAGGTGGAGGAGGTTGGCACTGAGGGGGGAGGTGGAGGTGGAGGAGGTTGGCACTGAGGGGGGAGGTGGAGGTGGAGGAGGTTGGCTCTGAGGGGGAGGTGGAGGAGGTTGGCACTGAGGGGGGAGGTGGAGGTGGAGGAGGTTGGCACTGAGGGGGGAGGTGGAGGAGGTTGGCACTGAGGGGGGAGGTGGAGGTGGAGGAGGTTGGCACTGAGGGGGGAGGTGGAGGAGGTTGGCACTGAGGGGGGAGGTGGAGGTGGAGGAGGTTGGCACTGAGGGAGGTGGAGGTGGAGGAGGTTGGCAGTGAGGGAGGAGGTGGAGGTGGAGGAGGTTGGCACTGAGGGGGGAGGTGGAGGTGGAGGAGGTTGGCACTGAGGGAGGTGGAGGTGGAGGAGGTTGGCACTGAGGGGCGAGGTGGAGGAGGAGGAGGTTGGCACTGAGGGGGGAGGTGGAGGTGGAGGAGGTTGGCACTGAGGCGGGGAGGTGGAGGAGGTTGGCACTGAAGGGGGAGGTGGAGGAGGTTGGCACTGAGGGGAGGTGGAGGAGGTTGGCATTGAGGGGGGGAGGTGGAGGAGGTTGGCACTGAGGTGGAGGTGGAGGAGGTTGGCACTGAGGGGGGGAGGTGGAAGAGGTTGGCATTGAGGTGGAGGTGGAGGAGGTTGGCATTGAGGTGGAGGTGGAGGAGGTTGGCAATAAGGGGGGAGGTGGAGGAGGTTGGCATTGAGGTGGAGGTGGAGGAGGTTGGCACTGAGGGGGGAGGTGGAGGTGGAGGAGGTTGGCACTGAGGGGGGGAGGTGGAGGAGGTTGGCACTGAGGTGGAGGTGGAGGAGGTTGGCACTGAGGGGGAAGGTGGAGGTGGAGGTTGGCACTGAGGTGGAGGTGGAGGAGGTTGGCACTGAGGGGGAAGGTGGAGGAGGTTGGTACTGAAGGGGAAAGGTGGAGGTGGAGGAGGTTGGCACTGAGGGGGGAGGTGGAGGAGGTTGGCACTGAGGGGGGAGGTGGAGGTGGAGGTAGAGGAGGTTGGCACTGAGGGGGGAGGTGGAGGAGGGTGGCACTGAGGTGGGAGGTGGAGGAGGTTGGCACTGAGGGGGGAGGTGGAGGAGGTTGGCACTGAGGGGGAGGTGGAGGTGGAGGAGGTTGGCACTGAGGGGGGAGGTGGAGGTGGAGGTGGAGGAGGTTGGCACTGAGGGGGGAGGTGGAGGTGGAGGAGGTTGGCACTGAGGGGGGAGGTGGAGGTGGAGGTGGAGGAGGTTGGCACTGAGGGGGGAGGTGGAGGTGGAGGAGGTTGGCACTGAGGGGGGAGGTGGAGGAGGTTGGCACTGAGGAGGGAGGTGGATGAGGTTGGCACTGAGGAGGGAGGTGGAGGTGGAGGAGGTTGGCACTGAGGGGGGCGGTGGAGGTGGAGGAGGTTGGCACTGAGGGGGGAGGTGGAGGAGGTTGGCACTGAGGGGAGAGGTGGAGGAGGTTGGCACTGAGGGGGTTGGTGGAGGTGGTGGAGGTTGGCACTGAGGAGGGAGGTGGAGGAGGTTGGCACTGAGGGGGAAGGTGGAGGTGGAGGAGGTTAGCACTGAGGAGGGAGGTGGAGGTGGAGGAGGTTGTCACTGCGGGGGGAGGTGGAGGTGGAGGAGGTTGGCACTGAGGGGAGAGGTGGAGGAGGTTGGCACTGAGGGGGGAGGTGGAGGTGGAGGAGGTTGGCACTGAGGGGAGAGGTGGAGGAGGTTGGCACTGAGGGGGGAGGTGGAGGTGGAGGAGGTTGGCACTGAGAGGAGGTGGAGGTGGAGGCGGTTGGCACTGAGGGAGGGAGGTGGAGGAGGTTGGCACTGAGGGAGGAGGTGGAGGAGGTTGGCACTGAGGTGGAGGTTGGCACTGAGGGGAGGTGGAGGTGGAGGAGGTTGACACTGAGAGAGGGTGGAGGAGGTTGGCACTGAGGGGGGTGGTGGAGGTGGAGGAGGAGGTTGGCACTGAGGGAAGGGAAGTGGAGGTGGGAGCACTGAGGGGAGGTGGCGGAGGTTGGCACTGAGGGAGGTGGAGGTGGAGGAGGTTGGCACTGAGGGGGGAGGTGGAGGGGAGAGGTTGGTGACTGAGGTTGGCACTGAGGGGGAGGTGGAGGTGGAGGAGGTTGGCACTGAGGGGAGGTGGAGGTGGAGGAGGAGGTTGGCACTGAGGGGAGAGGTGGAGGTGGAGGAGGTTGGCACTGAGGGGAGAGGTGGAGGTGGAGGAGGAGGTTGGCACTGAGGGAAGGAAGTGGAGGTGGAGGAGGTTGGCACTGAGGGGGGAGGTGGAGGTGGAGGAGGTTGGCACGGAGGGGGGGAGGAGGAGGTGGAGGAGGTTGGCACTGAGGGGGGGAGGTGGAGGTGGAGGAGGTTGGGACTGAGGGGGGAGGTGGAGGTGGAGGAGGTTGGCACTGAGGGGGGAGGTGGAGGAGGAGGTTGGCACTGAGGGGGGAAGGTGGAGGTGGAGGAGGTTGGCACTGAGGGGGGAGGTGGAGGTGGAGGAGGTTGGCACTGAGGGGAGAGGTGGAGGTGGAGGAGGAGGTTGGCACTGAGGGAAGGAGGTGGAGGAGGAGGTTGGCACTGAGGGGGGGAGGTGAAGGAGGAGGAGGAGATTAGCACTGAGTGGGGAGGTGGAAGAGGAGGTTGGCATTGAGAGGGGAGGTGGAGGTGGATGGCAATGAAGGGGGAGGTGGAGGAGGAGAAGGTTGACACTGAAGGGAAGGTGGAGGAGGAGGAGGTTGGCGCTGAAGGTGGAGGTGGAGGTTGGCACTGAAGGGGGAGGTGGAGGAGGAGGAGGTTGGCACTCAGGGGGGAGGTGGAGGAGGAGGAGGTTGGCACTCAGGGGGAGGTGGAGGAAGAGGAGGTTGGCACTCAGGGGGGAGGTGGAGGAGGAGGTTGGCACTGAGGGGGGGAGGTGAAGGAGGAGGAGGAGATTAGCACTGAGTGGGGAGGTGGAAGAGGAGGTTGGCATTGAGAGGGGAGGTGGAGGTGGATGGCAATGAAGGGGGAGGTGGAGGAGGAGAAGGTTGACACTGAAGGGAAGGTGGAGGAGGAGGAGGTTGGCGCTGAAGGTGGTGGAGGTTGGCACTGAAGGGGGAGGTGGAGGAGGAGGAGGTTGGCACTCAGGGGGGAGGTGGAGGAGGAGGAGGTTGGCACTCAGGGGGAGGTGGAGGAGGAGGTTGGCACTCAGGGGGGGAGGTGGAGGAGGAGGTTGGCACTGAGGGGGGAGGTGGAGGTGGAGGTTGGCACTCTGGGGGAGGTGGAGGAGGAGGTTGGCACTCAGGGGGAGGTGGAGGAGGAGGTTGGCACTCAGGGCGGAGGTGGAGAAGGAGGTTGGCACTCAGGGGGGAGGTGGAGGTGGAGGTTGGCACTCAGGGGGGAGGTGGAGGAGGAGGTTGGCACTCAGGGGGAGGTGGAGGAGGAGGTTGGCACTCAGGGGGGAGGTGGAGGAGGAGGTTGGCACTCAGGGGGGAGGTGGAGGAGGAGGTTGGCACTCAGGGGGGAGTTGGAGGTGGAGGTTGGCACTCAGGGGGGAGGTGGAGGAGGAGGTTGTAGGAAATGGGGAGGAGGAGGAGGAGGTTGGCACTCAGGGGGGAGGTGGAGGAGGAGGTTGGCACTCAGGGGGGAGGTGGAGGAGGAGGTTGGCACTCAGGCGGGAGGTGGAGGAGGAGGTTGGCACTCAGGGGGGAGGTGGGGGAGGAGGTTGGTACTGAGGGGGGAGGTGGAGGAGGAGGAGGTTGGAAATGAGGGAAAGGAGGAGAAGGAGGTTGGTACTGAGGGGGGAGGTGGAGGAGGAGGAGGTTGGAAATGAGGGAAAGGAGGAGAAGGAGGTTGGCACTGAGGGGGGAGGTGGAGGAGGAGGAGGTTGGAAATGAGGGAAAGGAGGAGGAGGAGGCTGGTACTGAGGGAGGGAGGTGGAGGAGGAGGAGGATGGCAGTGGGGGGGGGGGAAAGGGAGGCAACTCACCTGGAGGTGTCTTGTGTTGCGGAGCGGCTCAATCTGCTGGTGTGGTCGTGGGTGTGGCAGTGCGGGTGCTGAAATGAGGCAATAGTAAATTAAATACCTATTAATTACACACACACACACACACACACACACACACACACACACATGTACACCTTAATATTACACTGCACACTGTTAATCTCATAATATATTTTGTTACCTGACTCTTCCTACCAGCACAGGACTTTCTTTCATTTCAGGAGTGCTGCATCAGTGAAGGGGCTCATGTAGACCGTATGCCACTCCTTCAGTATCAAACGTCTATCCTAAACTAAATAAAGTCACATGGAAATAGCAACACCAAAATATCTGAGAGCACCATGACGTTAGGGAGACAAAGGAGAAATGAGGGAGCCAGTTGGTGCTGATGTTGAAGTGGGAAGCACATTAAAAGATATAGTATGAGAAGGTTTGGCCAAGTGGAGAGCAGGGAGAAAAAGACACTGACTAGAAGTGTGTGTAAGCGAGGTGACACGGGAGGAAGAGGGAAGGGGAGACCGAGGATGAGACGGAGGGATGGCATACAGACGCAGCCGAGGGAGGGGAAGTGCGAGTTGGAGGGAGTTCAGTCAAATGACGGAGGACAACGCGTTTGTGGCCAACCCTGACGGGCTTCAAGCGTGTAACGATAGATAGACAAACAAATATACAGACGCAGATAGACGTAGACACACAGAGACAAGCCAACTGACAGATATGTCACGGGGGTAAAACACAGGCTACTCTAAGATTAATAACGATGAGTAACGCAAGCACTACTATAACCTATCATTCATTTATCTCTTGCTACCTCCAAACGATTTGACATGTTACTAGTGCTGGTCTTCACTAGGGTTTCGTAACACATTTTGCAGAGTAACTTATTCCAGTATTACATGTTAGCCTTCTTTTGTATGTTATCTCGTTTGACAGTAATTTTTATATTAACATAACGAGAAGATAATAAGGCATAATGAACAGAGTACATCAGTATGGATGAAGTGTTACATAATAATTACACATAAACATTACAGTACATGCTATTTATGATTATTGTATAGATATAGTTGGCGTCTGTAACTTAAAAGATGCCACTAAGGTGTAATATGCAGATTAAATAGCTAAGGAAAACGTGTTACGAATCTCTAGGGCCACTAGGAATATGACGGTGAGTCTGCGGTGCCAAGGATATCACTGGCCTTACCCCTCACAACAGCGACGTCGCAATCATCCTCACTCCACGGCGGCCAGCATAAAAACGACGAGATTTCAATAATTTCCCCTTCCAGCTGTGTGTTTTTGGTACAGGCGGGCGTGTATATGGTTCTTACAACACTGGATCACTTATGTACCGTTATCGTCTGTGTACCTGAACAACATCATTTAAGCCAAAAATAGTATACTTTCAGTACTGCCAATATAAGGAGACAACGCACCATCCCAGTTACATTCTTAAGACAAATAAAAACAGCTTTACTTTCTAGTTTGTAATAAAGTGATGGTTTGTATGGTGTTAATATTACAAGTAACTGTATTTCCTATGGTATATCTCCTTTATTTTCTTCTTATCCTCGTGCTAAAATCCAGACTTGGTCAACACGTAATCCAGTCTTAAAAAACCCTACACCTATCCACTCCCACCTACACGCACCCTCTTCCCTCGCACCTCCTCCTTAGCAATATAAATTTTCTCGTATTTTAACGTAGTATTCTCTTCTATGACATTAATATCATTTTGATACTGGAATCATTTGTATCGATATCATCTAAGCAGATGCTGAAGTGTGATGTGCGGAACAAATCGCTGTAGAAATGTATAGTAATAATACCGTCCAGCGTCTGCGTTGCCATGGCGACCATTTGTTTCCTTGCCCACAGGAGCGACTTTTCAAGCCACCCTCTTGCCTCGGTGGCCGACATAAAAATGACGCTATTTCCACTATTTTATCGCGTAGGACTGTTTCCTTGGTGCAGACGGGTGGCTGTACCGATATTACAATACCGACATAGCTTAGTTCTCGCCTGTATAGTCGAATAATTGTATTTAAAGCTAAAATGATGTGCATACCAATGTTACCAACAGTAAAAGTACCCTTGGCCTCTGATGTCGGTTCCAGATTAAAGGAATATTATAAAGACTGCTAGTTTCTCTTACATATTTCGTCCTTGCTGTCTTAGCGGTCATAATTCAAAACCATTCTGTGAGATATTCATGTCTCTCTGTTAACTGAATTACTGACATGCAACTTCCGGAGACACCCTGTGATCTGGCAACTGTGTGGGGTGATGCGAGGCTGCCATGGCTGTACCACCGTAGTCGTAAATGATCTTAACCATTTCTTACGATAAATATTCCTTGACGGAAGTAAATCGGTATCAGAAATCGGTGTGTATGGAGGTATTTCCAGCTAAATATTCAGCCTGGTTTGGTGGTGAAGTGTTTGGGGGATATACCAGTGAAAACAAAAGGCTCCTGTACACAGGTAAAGGTGAGAAATGTTATGAATATTACGTCATATTTTGTTAGAACTTAATGTGTCAGGTCAGCTAATGTGGTGCTAATGTGCACTTGATGTCTGCCTTAACTTCACTACATAACTACACCCAAATTGGCAAGTTTCTCAGTCACATCAGTTGATAAGAATAATACAAAATAGATCAACGGCGCTAAGGTAAAATTAGTTTAATTCTGACGTCATTTTTAGGGTGTTGTTGGTGAGAGTGTCAAGTTGTAACACTAAGAAGAGAAACCCTTGCAAGTAACTAATTGGCTGATCTAAGTTTGTCTCTTGTATCATTATTAGGTCATTCTGGAGGCTGGTAGTCCGCCTGAAGATGGTACACACTGGCCTCTTGGCCTATACAAGCAATAGCACAAAATTATCTCTTAAATGAAAGAAATCGCCAAGATATCACTCTTGTAATTTCTGTGTTGCGTTGGTCTCCCTGGCCCAACATGGATGCCAAAGACTGCAGATTCTAGCTTCATAATTTCAGCAGCAAGATCCACAACAGGGGTTGTTTTTTAACGCTGCTTGAGGTGTTTGTCGCTGATAATATATGGTAATTAACCGTACTGATGTGCTGTTGTGGCTGTGTGTGTGAAAATAAAGTCATAGGAGAGTGTAGTTCAAACACGCAGGTTATCTAACCTCGTTGAACTGAATCAATGAATCAGCTCGACCAAAGACATTTGTCAGTTCAACCAACACCTCGAGGTCTCACAACACCACGCAGTTCCCAGATCCAGGTGTGCTGGCCATTTACCAAATTTGATTTTATTATAATATGAGTAGTTATACAATTAAGGGAAGTGGCATAAAAATAGTCGTTATTGAAAATATTAAACTTTCATGAACTCTAAGTTGACTAAAAACAAGAAGCCTCAGTAATTTTGCTGTGAGTTAAGATTGACTCGGCAGGCTACTGGTCTTATTATACTTGAGAACACTGTGTAGCATATTATTTTGCTATAAATAATCTTTATCCTCAACGACTGCAATAAATAAGTGGTGTAAGTATTGTACTATCCATACACCCACCCTCCTGACCCAAAGAAACAGCCGAAAAAGATAAAATAATGGAAATATCGTCATTTTTATGTTGGCCACCGACGAGAGAGGATGACGGGGCGTCGCTCTGTTGGCGGGAAAACGAGTGGTTTCCATGGCAACGCAGACTCAACTGGCACATTAAAAATATTTACTGTTTTGGGAACGTGTGCTTGATTTACGAAATAAATGATAAGTGGCTTAGTGGTAAAGACAGTAACATAATAATTCAATGTTTTACGACATAAGTGGCTTAGTGGTAAAGACAGTAACATAATAATTCAATGTTTTACGACATAAGTGGCTTAGTGGTAAAGACAGTAACATAATAATTCAATGTTTTACGACATAAGTGGCTTAGTGGTAAAGACAGTAACATAATAATGTTTGACGCATTACTTTGACAATATAAGCCTTCAATATCACTTGAACCACAAACCTGAGTTGCTTTCCTTTGCTTGTCAGACCGATGTGGGATGACAGTATTGCTGTTTAACTTGG